>NC_141154.1:9741077-9890536 GCF_053477565.2 Lygodium microphyllum
TCCATGGCATAGTGCTTCTGCATTAACCATAAACCATTTTCAACTGTAACCATCTCAATGCCCAAGAAATACTTCAAATCACCTAAGTCTTTCTTATCAAATTCAGTTTTTAGCATCTTCATTACATGCTGTATCCCCAAGTCATCATCACTAGTGATTATCAAATCATCAACATATATGACCAGCACTACCAAGCCACTATCAGTCATTTTTGTAAATAGGCAGTGATCAGCCCTACCAATAGCAAATCCCAAGCCCTGCATGTAGTTACTCATCCTTGCATGCCAGGTTCTCGGAGCTTGCTTCAGCTTGTACAATGCTTTTTTCAGCTTGCATACATAGTGCTGAAAATCAGGGTGTATATACCCTGCTGGTGGCTGACCCATATAGACATCCTCTACCAAGTCACCATTGAGGAATGCATTCTTCACGTCCATCTGTTGCAATTTCTAGCCTCTAGCAGCAGCCAAAGCAATCACAGTGCATATGGTTGCCATCTTGGCAACATGGCTGAATGTTTCCTCATAATCAAGTCCATACTATTGGGCATATCCCTTAGCAACCAACCTGGCTTTGTACCTTTCCACACTACCATCCGACTTGCATTTGATTTTGTAGACCCATTTGCAGCCAATGGTCTTTTTCCCTTCAGGCAATGGCACAAGATCCCATGTTTTATTTTTGACCAATGCATTCATTTATTCATCCATAGATGCACACGAGTTCTCATCTTTTACTACTTCAGCATATGTATATAGTTCTTTGATCTCCATCACTTTTGTCATGTAAGCATAATGCTTTGCAAAGTAGCCACTGTACATCAACTTGTCAATAGGATATCTGACCCTCTGCAAGTATCTCAGCTGTGGTGCACTGCTCATGGTTGGAATACCAAGTTCACTGTCTAGACTATCACTTGAGTCATAGCCTGAAGTGATCCCAGGCTAGGTGTCATCACACCAAATATATCATCAATGAATTTTCCTTTTCCTTTGCTATCCACTACATCATCTCTCCCCCTCACCGACATAGTGGTGTCAGTGGACGGTGAGCTAGAGCTCCCCAATCTCCCTATCTATGGAGATATCGTCTGACCACTAGGACCTGTCATAGTAGTACTCTACTGTAAATTAGCTACAAATACATGAGTAGAAGGCATATCCGATGGCACTACAGCCGGTAATACATATCAAGAGTCCATCTAATCAAAGATGACATCCCTGCTCACCAAAGTCTCCCTGGTAGAGGGATCATAATATTTGTATGCCTTCTTCTCCTACGAATATCCAATGAAAACACACTTATGCGCTTTTGGATCTAGCTTCTTTCTTTTCTCATTTGGGATGTGCACATAAGCAAGAGAACCGAAGACTTTCATGTGACTTACATCTGGCTTGTAGCCATACAGCTTCTCAAATGGCATCATCTCATGAATACTTGCAGTGGGAAGATATATATGGTTGTCATAACAACCTCATCCCAATAATAGAGCAACATCTTATTCTCATTCATCATGGCACGAGTCAGCTTCCATCAATACCCTATTTTTACACTCAGCCACTCCATTCTGCTGTGGAGTATATCTACGCCTACGTATGCCATTTTTAGCCAGAAAATTGTCAGCTCATTTGACACATACTCTCGCCATTGTCTGATCTCAAGTAAGAGATATAGCAGTCAAATTCCATTACAACCAGCTTTTTAAACTGCTAAAAAAGAGAAAACACCTCATCCTTTGTCTGTAGAATATACACCCAAGTATAGTGACTGTAATCATCAATAAATGTCACATAGTACTTCGAGTCTCCCATAGATGGGCTGGCCCCCAGACATCAGAGTGCACTAACTGCAACTCCAACCTCTCTCACTTTGACTTTTATCATGGTATTAGAGTTAACACACAGTGAGTAGCAGTGTGCTCTCTCATGTATCATTTTTATTATATTTTACCCATAACTCAAATGAGTGTTTACAACCTAAGGTCTCAAGGACCATTCACACCAAACAACCAAGTCCTAAGCACCAACTTATTTAATGTCCGCATCATGTAGTATAGTTGGACAAATCAAGTGTCGAGTACAGTCATACCAAAGGTAGAAGGATGAGCTTGAAGTCTAACATGCTCCACGATATAACTAGTGCATAGAATCTTCTTAAACTCTTTATGCACTACTAGAGACAACTTAATCAATGGCAAGAGATTTACATCTGGCTTAACCTTGCAAATAGAACTTGCTAAATCAAATTCATGATAGTTAGTGATAGCTCTCTTATCTTGCTAGGCCATTCTTCTTTGGTCTTTGAACAAGCTTTGGTGCCTCTTTCTTGGCTTTTGCCTTCTTCTTTGGCAATTCCTTATCCTTCTTGGGGTTAGCTTTACTATCAATGGATGAGCGTCTAGAGGCTACACATTGTTCTAACCAAATAAGCATTTGTATGGATTGTAATCCAATGGATAATCCTTTCCAAGCTCCTCATAGGAAGTCTCTAAACATATTGGTGTTGTGAACCACGTAAAATAAACACATGGAGCATCCCTTGCCTAATTGCCACGGCTTCTCTACAACTCTCTTACACATTAGGGATTGGCCTCGAGATGTGCCGTGAACAGATAAAGCACATCCAATACAAAATCCTCTCTTTAATCAATCATTCTTGGAGATAAAAGGCTAGGATACCTCACTCTCAGCATGGGATAATGTTCATGAAGACAATTGCCATGCATCCAGGATGATATCATGTATTGAATGCAATGCAACCGTGAATGATTCATAATGCTCAACCATTTTTATTCATTTAACATAGCATTGTGACATTCTGAAACCATTTCTTTTCATGCTTTCTAAGCGTAATTTTGTGTTGCATAGGGTCATCATCGAGCATGCTTGTAATCAACACTTATTGTCCCCTCCTCTCCCTATCGTTTAGGGTTGTGGATTCGGTGGTAGGTTTAGAGAGCGTTTTGATGTATTTTTCTTTACCACTTTAAGATAAAGATAGGGCTAAAAACCTCTTTCTTCAGCCCTACCATACATCCATGCACACATATGCTATTTTTTCTATTTTTAAAGCATTAAAAACTTGTTTTTTCTCATTTTTCTTCATTTTTTCTATTTATTTATCAATAAATACCGATATTTCTTGTTTTTTTTATGTGACTTGATTAAAATTTTTAAGAATTATTTTCATCCCTCACTTCGTCCCATGCGAACACCATTAACACATCAAAACCCCTAAAATCCATGATATGCCCTAAAACCACAATTTTATGGATTTTGCGTGTTTATAGAAAAATCAATAAACAATTTATTTTTGTTGATTTCCCTAATTCTTCTCATAAATAAGATCATTGATAATAAATAACAATCATTTCCAATCATTTGCAATTGAAATTTATCATAAAACAATGAAATTTATCACATATAAAAACCACGCTTTATCTCACACCTATCTCGTATTTGGAAGGCCATTGACACTCATTAATAGCCACTAATGCTCCTCCAAACATCAATCTATACTCCATCATATCTCAGCATCATCTCCCAATTGAGATCTCTCCAATCAGTCCACCCCCTTCTCTCATAGATTAAGACATAGAAACATGCATCAAGAGGAGAGAGAAAGACTAGATTCTGAGATCTCAAACCGGGAAGCCATTTCATGTGAGACAACAGGTGATTGGAAGTGAAAAAATCATGGATCTCGTTGCATTGATCAATTTTGTGGTTTCTTCACAGCCCCACACCTCCAAAAATTGACATCATCAAAGATGATGTAGCTTCTAATCAACAATGATTTAAGAAACAACCCCCCCTCCCCCATCTGATTAATTTTTTAGCCTTAGGCTCCCAAAGAGTCATGCACACTCAATTTTGGACATTCTTTGGTCTTCTAGGTGCTCGACTTCCAGCTTCTTCCATGTTGGCACCCAATTTACGATCCGAAAAATCCTACGCGTCGGGCTTGAGATCTCGAATGGCTGAGAAGTTATCTTACTTCAATCTGGTAGTCAAAAAAATTATGAAAAATTTGCAACCACTGCAAATGTCAAAATTTGCACTTTTTTCTTCCATGGTTACTTAAAACAATCGAATTTGCGTCTTCTGCTTCCATCGGCCTTTGAATTTTGTGTAAAATTTGCATCATTCTGCACTTTTTTGGCATGTCTTCGGTGTTTAAAATACCACTCTCACTTTTGATAAGGAAGTTGACATTGTGACATACAAGGTTTGTGGTCATGGCTATGCTAGCCATCCATCGAGATGTGCCAACAGGTGTTAGCCATTAGCTTGACACATTATGTTTACCCCTAGCATGATCTATTACCTTATGCTTAGACTATTTCCTATATGAAGTAGACTTAAAATATCTCACGAAGTTAGATGCCTCATGGTGTAGTTATGCAAGTAGTTTTCAAGGGTGATATGAAGAGGTATTATGTGTGTCTTTCACATTTTGATCATGATCTTTGATCATAGCCTATTGTATGATGGAATTTCTAGATAATCAATGCAATCTGATAGTGGATGCCATGATTCATCTCTTTGTTTCCATTCCATTTCCAACATGCACTTTGATTTATATATTTGATTTATCATTATTAGTATTGTAGAGTGTGGTTCAATGTTTCTATGTCATTGTATTTGAAATTTTGGTTGCAACATTATGAAATTTCTACACTGTTTGAAGCAATATACTCTATTTCCATTATGCATCTTGCATAGATTTGGGGTTGAAACATCACCAATTCTACTAGGAAAGCATAGTGATTCAAGATATCCTTGTATAGGCATATAGCCATTGCCTAGGCTAAATTGTTTGTAAGTGCCCAACCTTCTACCTACTTGGTCTATTGATCTGTTTAAGTGAGGATATACCTATTTTCGGTACAAGATGTTGTAGGTTTAATAGGACCAACAAAGTCCAGTCCCAAAATTTGAAATGGTTCCAATGGCAAGATGATCGGATGAAGGAATAAGTGATCTTGAGAAAGGGATTAACCAAGCTGTTGGCAAGAATCACACTTTCTAACAGACTCAAATCAGGTCTTGTGATGGTCAAGTAGATCAAGCTTCCAACCATCTGCTTGTACATAGTGACATCACAATTTCAGCTCCAACGTTTATGTCTAACTTAACATTATGATAAAAAAGTGTATCAAGAGGTTTACATTCAGCTATGCCATATTTTTTCAGCATTTCCATGGCATAATGTTTTTGCATCAGCCATTAACCATTATCTACCTTTATCACCTCCATACCCATGAAGAATCTTAGCTCACCTAAATGCTTCATATCAAATTTTGATTTCAGCATACTCATGACATTCTGTATTCCAAAGTCATCATCACCTGTGATTATCAAATCATCCACATAAATAACCATCACTACCAATCCTTTGTCTTTTTCATGGACAGACTATGATCAGCCCTGCCATCCATAAAACCCAAACTTTGCAAGTAATTGATAATCCTTGCATACCATCATGCTCTAGGAGCCAGTTTCAACCCATACAAAGCTTTCTTCAGGTTACAAACATAGTGTGAAAACTCAAGGTGTGCATACCTTTTAGGCTGATCCATATAAACATCCTCTTCTAAGTCACCATTAAGGAAAGAATTCTTAACATCCATTTGCTACAATTTCTAGCCTTTTCAGCAACCAATGCAATCATTATTCGTATGGTTGCCATGGCTGAAAGTTTCTTCGTAGTCTAAACCATACTATTGAGCATATCCTTTGGCGACTAGCCTGACTTTATACCTCTCTACAATGCCATCTGACTTGCATTTAATCTTATAAACCCATTTGTAGCCAATGGTCTTTTTCCCATCTGGCAGTGGAACAAGATCCCAAGTGGTATTTTCAGCCAAGGTAGCCATTTCCTCATCCATGGATGTGCACCAATTCTTATCCATCACTGCTTTAGCATAAGTGGCAAGTTCCTTAACTTCCATAACCTTCATCATATAAGCATAATGCTTTGCAAAGTAACCACTGTAAGTCAGTATATCCACAAGATACCTAACCCTCGGTGAGTGTCACTACTAGATTCCCCTTTCTCATGAGATAGAATGTGCTTGCTCTGTTGAGTACTAGGCATATACATAGTAGGAATACCAAGTTGAGTGTCAAGACTATCAGTTGAGTCATAGCCTGAAGTTGTCATGCTAGGTGTATCATCAGAAACTTTTTCTTTCCCTTTGCTATCCATGATGTCATATCTCCCCCCCACTGACATAGTGGTGTCAGTGGAGAGCGAGCCAGAGCTCTGTAATCTCTCTATTAATGGAGATACATGGGATGAGACAGTTGTGGTACTAAGACCTTGCAATGCAATACTATGTTGCAAACCACCTATAGAAGCATGTGTAGAAGGCATGTCATACAGTACTATTGTATGCATGTGTCTCTCGAGTAGAGGGATCAAAACATTTATATGCCTTCTTTACCTATGCATAACCAATAAATTCACACTTATGTGCTTTCAGATCCAACTTCTTCCTCTTTTCATCAGGAATAAACACATAAGCAAGACAACCAAATACTTTCATGTGATTGACATTAGGCTTGTAACCATACAACTTCTGAAAGGGTGTCATATCATGAATTCCTGTAGTGGGAGTCCTGTTTAAAATGTACAGAGCTATCATAACAGCCTCAGCCAATGATAAAGCGGCAAATTCTTGTCATTCATCATAGCACAGGAAGCTTCCATCAATACCCCATTTTTCCATTCAGCTACTCCATTCTGCTATGGAGTGTAGCTACATGTAAGCCACCTACAAATACCATTTTTAGCTAAAAACTCATTTGATACATACTCCCCACCACAGTCATATCTTAGAAAAGAGATGTAGCAATCAAATTCTTTTTCAACCTACTTCTTGAACTATTGAAAAACATCGAACACCTCATCCTTTTCTTTCAGTATATAAACCCAAGTATAGTAGCTAAAGTCATCTATGAAGTTGACATAGTATTGCCTCCCATAGATGCATTATGGGTTGGCCCCCACACATCAGAATGGACCAACTGCAAGGTCTTGTGATGTTGCGTACATGCCTAACAAAGGGCAATCATGACTATTTACCAAATTTACATGCATCACATACATGACCAAGATCAGTGTAGGTAAACTTCGGTAAGCTTGTAACAAGCTGTCTCGTCTACATCAATTGCAGTCCCTGTTGAATATTTACATGCCCCACTCTCTTATACCATATTTCTAGGTCCTTGACTGTGCCCGAGCCATGAGCAAATTTTTTTTATTTTAGCTATGGTAAAGTGGCATCTAATGTAAACATCCTGCCATGTATGTGACCACGAGTAATCAATTTGCAGCCATTACCGAACTCTTCAATGAAGCAACCATGCTTGTTAAAATGGATGTATGAAAATCTTGGCAAAGAGGTTACTGTCTCTCTTTTTGCAGCTTGCAAGGAGAACACTACCTATGCATAATTCTTGTATTTGTTGCTCAAAAACAGGGTGCCTATTTATGGATAAATAAGGGGCTACTCTTTATCAAGAGACCAAATCACCTTTCAAAGATGCTATGTTATTCACCACTTCAATGTTGTTCCTGCTATGCTTAATATTGAATATGGGACCAAAGAAGAGAATAACTCATAAATGAATCACTGGAGAGTGGATGAGGAAGACAAAGCTCTTGTTGTGTTCTTAAAATAGGCTTGTGTCCTGGTGTGCAGGACTACTACAGATTTTTGGCCCAGGATTGCAAGTGCAGCTAATGCTATTGCTTGATCCACCTTGTCTGCTCCCCACAATTTGACCTTTACTTTTCTTGGATGTGATGTAGATGATGCTAATGATAAGTATGCTTGCGAGGTGTAATCAGTGCTATCAGTTCCATAGCAGACAATTCTAGATCATGGTAGCACATGTGTCACCCAAGATATGATGACAGCATTGCCATAAAGATCTCCCTACTACAGTGTGTTATAGCTGACAGGCTCCTGGAATCTCTTTCTCTCACCACTAGTATTGATTGCATCCAAATATTTTTGAAGAAATGCCCTATAGTATTGTTTTTGCATTTGAGATCTGTGAAACAGGGATTGGGAATTCTAGTGGACCAATCGATGATAACAAATGTGCAGTCCCTCAAAGCCACAGTAGGAACCCTTACACTAATTCGGGGCAAAAAATTATGGCTTTTTGGAAGGCCATTGCTACAATTGTTCAAGGGGCGGTCACAGCTGACAAACGGGTGCTTTAGATATCTGCAAGTGAGTTCATTGACAGTCCGATTTCCCCCATCCTTGATCCTACTCTGTACATCTTTCACCGAGACTTGTGGATCTTCAAACAGAGTAGGATAAGGAACCTAGGTCTTTCATAGCCTGATTGCTAGTTCCTTCCAGTAATGCATCACTTTTATTTAAATCTTTGACATGTGCATCATTCGATTGCCATCACAGCAGCATTCAACCACTTAGATGGGCATTAGACAACTAGTCCCTGCAGGTGGTACCATGTACCTTTTGTATTGTACAGCCTCCAGTACGCTTCATCCAGACTCCACTAGGGCACCTCCCTTTCAATCAGGTGACTAAATATGACAGAAAACTAGCTAGATGCCACCATGTTACAATAGCTAAGAACCACAGATCTTCTGTATTGACATTGATTTTTTTTTGTTAAGGATGGAGTGCTGTAGCAAGTCCAAGCCCTTAACATCTCCAACCTTGTTCTAGGGTCTGCAAGGTGGTCTCAAGAGACTCTTCAGCCAATCACATACTTCAGCAGCAATAGAGACCTTTTATCAATCTATTCAAAATGGATGAAAAAACCAAGAGTCAAACTTAGTTGAGTGTTTCCTGTTCAACAACACTATTTCATGCTCTGATACTATGTAAAGAACTAGGGAGAGAGATGGTCCCCAAGGGTAGCAGTCATGCTCCATATTCAATCCATTATCTTCAACACACTCAAGTTAATTGTAGTACTACACACTCATACAAACAAAAAAGTAACCTAGATCTAACCATGGTTAAGTCGGTATGACTTAACCTTATTCAACTAAGGTAGACAACTGACCAAAGACTATTACCTTAACTCTTCAACACCTTCGGCTTCCCAAAATCACCAAGATATTCAACAATGCCCTGCAACTTCAATAGATTACTCCTAATTTCATAGTCAACCCCTTGCAAAGTGATCAGCCACTTTGCTAAGGTGGTGAAGCAGCTACAACTTATTCAACAATAGTCTCATCCTCTTTGCCTTCGTATACAATACTATATTTTCATACAGGATATAGTGCCTCAATTTGTTAATTGTGAGAACCATTCCAAGGCAAAGTTTCTTCATGTAGTTATAATTAATCTCGGATATCCCCAATTTACAATCGGAAAATGCAATTCAATAATACCACTTCTCCTTCCAAATCTGGGCTAAATAGCACTAATACTATACATTGTAGCCTGCTGAAAATATATAAGATATCTCACCCCATTTAGGTGCTTTAAGGACCAATGCTCTTGCCAATTTTTTCTTCATAGCCTCAAAGGGCACTTGACATTGATCACTCCAAACAAACATATAGTTAAAGGAAAATAGGTTATTCAATGGCAATGTTCTCTTAACCAATGCATTTTTAAAGCGTCGATAATATCCAATTGACGACAAAAAAAAGCTATGCAATTTTTAGGAGTATGTAGCAGACTCATAGCAATAATAACCTTTATCTTTTCGACATCAATCACAATACTAGCCAAGCTAACCATATGGCCCAATAATAATCCTCCATAGGGCACTCTAAAGAAATGTTTCCTTGGGTTAAGAGCAATGCAGAACTGCCTATACCACTCAAAACATTTTCTTAAGATTATCAGTTGTCTCTCGTTTGTGTTGGCTACTCCTAGGTCATCAATAAAGACTTTTAGCTCCTCAAGAAAAACATCACCAAAATTTTTATCAACCATACATTGTCAAGACGCTAGTGCATTGCATAATTCAAAAGCCATAATATGATACACAAAGATACCAAATACAATCATAAATATTATTTTCAATTTATCTTTTTCTACGATAACCAATTGATTATAACTAGCAAAGCAGTCCATAAATGAATAAATATCCTTACCTACTAACTGATCTAGAATCTATTCAGTAAATGGCAACTGATAGTAATCTTTAATCATCTGCTTATTAAGTTGCCTAAAATCTACATAAAGCTAAATTTGATCATTTTTCTTTTTCCTAATAATAACTACCATTGAACACTACTCTATGTGTTGTATAGGAAATATCAAGCCAGGCTTATGAAATTTTTGTAGCTCCTCAAGTAATTTGTCCCTTAACTCCAAAGGCATATGCCTCATTTGTTTTTGAATTGGACTACTACCTTTCTTCAGAGGAATAGTATGCACAACTAGACTAGGAGTAATATCCCTCAGTTCATCATAGCTCCAAGCAAAAATATCACAAAAATCTTAAATCAAGGATACACAATCCTTTCTTTCTTTCAGACTAAGTATAGATCCTAGTTTAATCAATAGTGGCTCATCTAATGTACCTAGATTAAGCTCAATCATAGCCATGTCTTTAATTCTAACTTGAGCATCTATCAACTCATTTAGAGTCACCTAGTAGACATCTTCTATAGTGGATCCCTCTCTTGATTCATCAAGTGATGAAATTTCACAGCTAGAAAGATCCTATAATGCATCTAAATGTACTCTCTCACTTGGAGGAGATTCAGGATATGCATCCACTATTACGCATCTGTTAGCTCAACCAAAATTTAGATGATCAGCAGGTATATCAACTTGACAATCAGATTGTAAGATCCATGGCCTTCCCAATAATACTTGATAGCTTGGCTTCCTACAAACCTAATAACCCTAAAGTCTAGAATGCATTCCACATAGCAATAGTTAGGTGGAATTTGGTAATGCAACTATTTAGTTGTCTTAAGTTATCATCAACTATCTAGAGAATTGTGGAGGTATCCTTTTGGATTTCTAGTCCCAGACATTCCATCAATTCTGAACTCATAATATTGATGGAGGATCCCATATCCACAATGGCATGATCCACTAATATGCCATCAACATATGTTGCCACCCTTGGGCAATGCTTTTCAGCATGTTCAAACCATTCATCTCCCATGTTGAGATTTGCAATCACACCTATCATAGCCTCTTTTTATGAGGCAGTCCTCCTCAGCTAAGGGCATGTAGGAAACTGAATCCCATAGGCATAGAGAAGAAAGGCTACACCTCCCTAGTTCTATATATCATTGTATTGTCAATTTGTTCTTTAGTATAGTGTACTTGCTGCTTGTTCTCTATTCTTGAGTCAAGTCTCTTAGTCTCTATCATGTTACACATGGATTTAGTCTATGTCAATGAGCCATCATAGCTACCTTACTCTAGATCCCATGTTTTCACATGGTGTCAGAGCACAACTGAGCATGGCTTAGCATGTCTCAGGTCCTCTCTCATCTCTCCTCCATCATTTCCCACCTCAAGGCTAACTAATGACCTCATTTATCAACTCTATCTTCATCAACCTTCCATGGTAGCCATAAAATCTCTTGATACATGCCTTAACTTCACATGCTTCCTATCAAGGGATTGCTCTACACATCAGGGCACTTCATCTTAGCATCTCAATCCCTAACATTGGTGACTTATAGCTTCAGCATTTTGTAATTTGTCAATCGATGTCTAGATTTTCATGTGGTCCTTGTCGTACAGCTGGTAGCTTATGTGTGCAACACAACCTTGATGAATTGCATAGGACATTTGGAGCCCATGGAGTAAGCTTTCTCTTGACAAAGAATCTCCCTATAAAATGTCATGTACGTGTTGCAATAGCTGGAAATACAGTCGTGCTTGGTAAACCCTAAAAGACTTCATCGACATTCTCAACTCCAAGCTCATCCTTTACTTCATTTTCTCTCTCTTGACACTTAAATTAGTCCATTACCACTCTAATGTGACTCAGTACTAAATTTCAGCACATACTCTCACATCAAATCATTGAGGAGGGGAGTTCTTGGTAGATTTGGAAGCATTTCAAGAAGATTCAAGCATGGCATCTCTTGACAATTATCCAGTGACTCTTGTCACTTGTGTCCGCTTTGGCTTACATAAGATCTAATAAATTTTTGGGCTATTCCAGCATTAAATCAAGTAGAGAAATACAACATTGAAGATCCTTGAAGTTCTTGAAGATCTATTGAAGATTTTTCCAAGCTTTTCGCTCCACAAGTATCTCTTGATACTAGTCACTTAGTGCTTTTTGTGCACTTGTGCTTGTTAGCACACTCAAGATCATTTCTTCTGTTGCTAAATTATGAGAATTTTGGAGCTCATTTGCTACTGTTCTTGAAACCCCAACATGGGCAAGGACTCTCCAACAGTTTGTTTTAAGGGGGTTGGGCTTCACACCTGGCAGAACCACATCAAGCTTATCCTAATGAAGAAGGGTCTCTGGGCTATCACAAGTGGCAAAGAAAAGAAGCCTCGTCAGGTGAATATTGCAGTCACTTGGCAAAAGCTTGATAATAAGGCTCGGGCCATTATCAAACTGGAGCTAGACGACAGCTACATCCACCATGTGGATAACAATGTGACTTCACATGATACATGGAAGAGATTAGACACCTTGTTTGGTGCATAGTCTAAGTCATCAAAGTATGGTCTCTTGATTGAATTTTTCAGACTTGACATGAAGTCCAGCACACCACTTGCCACACATCTAAATTACATGGAAGGACTTCTAACCCAGCTTGCAAAAATCAACATTAAAATGGAAAAAGATGTTTGTATTGGTGTTCTACTTAAAAGTTTGCCTTCTGAATACAGTAATGTATCGACAACCTTAATCAATATGCCAAACCCTAAGCTTGTTGATATCCATGCATCACTATTAGAGGAGGAAAATAAGCTAAAAACTAAGGAAGAATCAAGCATCTCTAGAGATGAACAAGTGTTATACGTTGGCAACAAGTACAAAGGTAAGAAGGACCAACTCTTTTGTGATTTTTGCAAAAGGATGAGACACACTAAGAAGTTTTGCCACGCCAGAAAGAGGTCCCAGAAAGCCTATCTTACTATAGTGAAAGAAGAAGAAGACCATGGAGCAAAGGAAGAAGAAGAAGAAAAAGAAAAAGAAAAAGAAGAAGAAGAAGAAGAAGAAGACTAATAGAAGAAGGACAAGCCTCATCAGTCCTTCTATGCCTACTTTGATAGATTGTTTTAGCCTTGTAATGTCTAAAGCCCAAATGCCTTTATCATAAGCTTGTAAACTCATCATGTAGCCTTGTACTACAATCTCTGTACTGTTGAAAGAGAGGGAGAGAGATAGAGTGGAGTGGAAGATGAGCCTCAGCTCATTGTTCTTCTTCTTCCAATAATCTTCCATCATACTGAGACTAAAAGAGACTTACACACATAGGTATGACTAACCAAGATGACTAAGTCATAGACCACACCAACTTATTGAATGTCACACACATGTACAACTATATCTAGCTAATGTCATCACACACATAAAGATAGACTAACTAAAGAGTAGCAGGAGCTTGATATTCTAACACTCCCCCTCAAGCTCAAACCATCTGATAAACTCCAAGTAGCTGTCTAAAGTATATGAGCTTTTCTTTACCAAGATACTTGGTAAATATATCTGCTACTTGGTCTTTAGTCTTCACATGAATCAAGTCAATCTATCCTGTAAGAACGATTTCTTTGATGAAATGGTAGTGAACCTCAATATGTTTGGACCTAGCATGGTAGACATGATTGCTAGCCAACATAACACTACTGAGGTTATCACAATGCAATCTCACTCTGCTTTCCATCTGTATTCCCAAGTCTTTCAACAGTTTCATCAACCAAACTGCTTTGCAAGGTGTTAAGGCAGCTCCTCTGTACTTAGCTTTTGTATATCAAGTTGCCCACAGTCTGTCGATACATGGTCACATTCTCTATGTCATTCCCAACATCAATCTGTAGCTTGACATTTTGATCAAGAGGTGTCTCCATAGGCTTGCATTCAGCCATACCATACTTCTGTAACATGTCATGAGCATACTGCTTCTGTAGCAGCCATATACCTTGAGGCGTAGAGACTACCTCAATCCCAAGAAAATACTTTAGTTCACCAAGGTCTTTGACTTTGAGTTTAGCCTGTAAACATGATTTAATTTCAGCAATGCCCTCTTCATCATCTCCAGTGATGATAAGATCGTCTACATAAACCACTAGAAACACATATCCATGATCTATCTTCTTCGTGAACAAACTGTGATCTGCATCACCCAATCTAAGTCCATGTTGCTATAAATAACTATTGATCCGAGCATTCCATGCTCTAGGTGCCTGTTTCAGTCCATATAAAGCCTTTTTCAGCTTACGCACATGTATAGGAAAGTTCGGGTGAACATAGCCTTTAGGCTGTTCCATATATACTTCCTCAACCAAATCATCGTTCAAGAAAGAATTCTTGACATCCATTTGCCATAATTTCCAGCCTTTCCATACTGCCAAAGCAATGACAATTCTAGTTTTTGCCATTTTGGCCACTAGACTGAAAGTCTCCTCATAGTAAAATCCATATTGTTGTGCATACACTTTTGCAACCAACCTGGACTTATAGCGTTCTAAGGAACCATATTGTGCACCCATTTTCAACCAATGGAGACTTTGCCTTCAGGAAACTCAACCAATTCCCATGTCTCATTTTCAGTCAGGGCAGCATACTCCTCATCCATAGTAGCACACCAATTATCATCTATAACTGCATCATCAAACTTTGTAGGTTTTTTGTAACCTATCACACTAGCCATATATGCATAATGGCAGGCTGAATAACCAGTGTATATAAACCTATCAACTAGTTTTTTGACTCTCTCAAATCTCCGTAAACTATGGCTCACTTTTAGCTTGCCTCTCATGAGGCAGTACATAACGACTTTGCCTTGTTGCATGCATCATAATAGATGGTATGCCCAACTCACTATCCAAATTGTCATTGTTAGATGACTCATAACCTACTGTAAGTGGACCTGTCACATCCTCAAGCATCTTTTGTTTTCCCTTATCCAATCTCCCCTTCACTGACATATCCGTGTCAGTGGACGTAGAAGTACGACTCCTCAAGCGTCCTGACCAAGGACTTACTGTAGGTGACCCATCACCTATAGGACCACTCATATATGTACTCAGTGTAGGTGTATTTTTAGCATTATTAGTGCTGGATGATCCATCAGTAGCCACTGCAACAGGATTACCATACCATGGTGCCATCTCATCAAAAACAACATCTTTGCTAATCAATGTCTCATGTGTAGACCTTACATAACACTTGTAAGCTTTCCGATCTTCTGCATAACCAAGGAACACACTCTTGACAACAGCTTTATGATCCAATTTCTTCCTCTTTTCATTAGGAACATGCACATATGCAATGCTGCCAAATATCTTCAAGTGTGAAATGTCAGGCTTATGACCATACAACCTCTCATAGGGAGTTACATCGTGAATCCCTGCTTTAGGGGTTCTATTCAGCACACATAGACAATAGTCACTACTGCTTCATCCCAATAATCATTTAGCAAACTCTTCTCATTCAGCATAGCTCTTGTCAATTCCATCAATACCCTATTTTTCCTTTCTGCTACACCATTTTGTTGTTGCAGATGCAAGTTAACTGTCTTCTGATCCCATGTTTAGTAAGGTACCTACTGTCAAAGTAATTAGAGACATATTCTCCACCTCCATCTGATCTAAGACATGAAATTTTATAGCTCAACTCATTTTCAGCATGCTTCTTGAAGTCCTTGAATGCATCAAACACATCATCCTTATGTTTCAATGAGTAAAGCCAAGCAACTTGCTAAAATCATCAATGAACGATACATAGTAACGAGCACCATCAAACAAAGCATTATGAGATGGACCCCATACATCTGAATGTACCAATTTCAAGGGCCATGAGCTATTCCATACATGTCTCATAAATGAAAACTGTGTCTGCTTTCCAAACTGACATGCATGACATGCATATCCAAAGTCATGATACTTGAACTTAGGTAGTCCAAGCACAATTTCCTTCTACTACATAGATTTTAGCTTTTGTACATTTACATGGCCAATCCGCTTATGCCATATCTCAACATCCCGTATAGCACCCTTATCATGTGCAAACATAGCTACTTTCAATTTTGGAATTGACTCATCAAGAGTAAACATTCAGCCATGTCTTCGGCCTCTAGCAATTAGTTTGTAGCCATTACCTATTAGTAAACAAAGCATCCATCTCTATTAAATCTCACCTGCAGATTCTACTCTACCATCTGTCCAACTGATAAAATATTCTTGATTATTGTAGATACATGTAGTACATCATGCATGCTCTTTTTCTTGCCATTAGGCATCATTAACAGAAAAAATCATGTGTCCTGAATGTCATGTTGGGTGTCATCCCCAGTACACACATAACCATGTGAGCCCACAACCATCTCATCAAACCATTCTACATGGGGTGTCATATGATTTGAAGCCCCTGAATCAATGTACCATCTCTCATCTTTGTTCTACCTAGATGCATTCTTAGACACATGCTGCATGGCAAAAAATCTGTCAACCTGCTCATCGTGACCACCGCTAGAAGATGCAGAGTGCCCATGCTGTTTGCTCTTTTCCTTCATATCTCCCTGCTTCTTGTGACAATCTTTGGCTATATGCCCATATCAATGCAATAATGATAGTCCTTGTCCATGTTGGAATGATCATTTGACCGCCATGAACCAGATCCACCATGTCTACCATGGGGTGATGTCTCCTTGCCTCTAAAGCCATGCCTCTAAAGCCACCAAATCTACCCTAGCCCTGTGTATTTGTGCTATGTCAGGCATTCTACTACTGACGCTATCCATAAGTGTTTCAAGTGTCTCCTTGACCTCAAAAAGAGCCACGGCCTCTACGGCCTTTGCCACGTTGGCTATAGTAAAGAATAGTGCCTCTGCTTTGAGATGTAGTAAAACCTGTATTCATCCCAAGCTTAACTTCCTCATGTAGCAGCAAAGCAATTAGCTAATCCCAATAAGGGGATTCAGCTCTCATAGAAATAGATGTATCAAATGCTTTATACTCTTTGGCAAGTCCATTCAATGTCACTAGAATCATATCATCCTCAAACACTAAAGATCCAATGGTAGCAAGTTGATCCTCTATGTTCTTGATCTTTGTATTGTAGGCGTGACTGCTTCTGCCATTCCTAGACATGCTATTGAACTATTTCTTTGGCTAAATATTTCTTACATGTGTTACATTTCCATAATTCTTCATGAGTATGTCTCATGCATCCTTTGGGGAACTGCATCCAGTAATCTATATAACCATAGCATTTGATATACATAAGGAAAACCAATGTAACACCTTTGCATGCTCTCTCAATCCATAACTTATGAGCCCTTTTTTGGATTCCTTTCATGTATTTTAGGTTCAGTCTCATCACATGTACATAAGTCCCAATAACCTTTGCCAACCAAAAAAATCTTCATACGAAACTTCCATTTATGCAAAATTTTTGTTGTCCGGTGTTTATCCCACAACTTGAGTGATATTGTTAGTACCTTGAGCACTTTCCATATTTGTAGCTTAGGTATTCAGTGATTTATACAACCTGTAAGTATCTGATTCCTTTTCCTACAGTTCAGGACCAGTTTTCTACTATTCAAGATGGTTTTCTGCAATTCAGGACAACCTGCTTGCGGTAAATTGTATTCCAACAATGAAAAAACACAGTCAACTGAGCATAAACCAAGCTCAAATCAGTTCAAAACATTCTATGGTAGTGGCAAAACATCCCAGCAACAAACTATGTCCATATAAGTATCAATGTTTGTACTGTATGCAAGTACTGTATGCAAGTAGTAGCAATACCAAATACAACCAGCCCACTGCTATAACCAGTATTATTTTCTATGTTAAAACAAGAGTATTCAAGCCTAAAAACATCCCGAAAACATCTCATTCAGTTTTCACTCTATGCAAAAATTGACACATGTCCAATCAACTATTGCATGTATGTCAAGTAAAGATGATAGATATCCTTTCTACAGACAATAACCAATCAATATGCTAGTATAACCAACAACAAATCAGTCAAAATTTTGGAGTTTTAGCACTCACAATATCCCAAAAATCATCTACCACTCAAGTTGTATGATCCAAGAATTTTTTAGTAGCAAATAAGCATCACAGATACTTCAACCCTGTAGGTATATTGTTTCCAAATTCAAGACAGCAACAATTCATTGTTTCTAGCCTGCAAATAAGCTCCAAAACTGAGCATTTAACACTCCAATATCATGCTAAAATGCATGAAAATAATTTCATATACAGTGTTATGATGAAAGCCACCAATGCCTTGGAATCACCTGTTGTTTTGTATAGTAAACAACCAGTCTACAAGCACAGGTCTGTGCTAAATATCTCAAAATCTGTGAGAAAATTGATAAGACTTTCTTCTGCAAACTTGTAGACCACGTCGAAGCGGTCAGGAATCCCAGGATGTTTCTCCAAGAACCATTTCTGTAGTAAGATATAGCTTCTACAAAAAAAGGGGTGCATGCACAGTCTCTCTTCAGATCTGATGTCTTGATGTCAAATGGCCACTGCCAAGCCTTCAAGCTTCAGGAATTCAAGCTTTGATACCATATTGGAGGAGAGGGAGAGAGACAGAGTGGAGCAGAAGATAAGCCTCAACTCATTGTTGTTATTTTTCCACTATTCTTCCATCATACTAACTATAAGAGACTTGCACACATAGGTATGACTAACCAAGACTAACTGTCGTTAAGTCACTGACTACACCAACTTATTGAATGTCACACACATGTACAGCTATATCCAGCTAATGTCATCACACACATAAAGATATGTTGACTGAAGAGTAGCGGGAGCTTGATATTCTAACATGTACACCTTGTGAGGCCCCTGTTATAGCCTCTCGATGTCCACCATGTTTGTGGTATCCACACTTAGCCAATCTAGAGACAGCCTTTGGTGTTTTGCCATGTTTATGGTGTGCCCACACTTTGTAGGTGTTTCTTTCACTAAATCCTCTACACACTTTGTACTTCTGGTTGTAATTGAGGAGGGGTGTTGAGATTTTCAATCACACCCATCATAGCCTCTTTGTATGAGGCAGCAGTCCTAGGCTAAGGATATGCAAGCAACCGAATCCCATAGGCATAGAGAAGAAAGTCTGCACCTCCTCAGTTCTATATATCATTGTACTTACTTGTCATTTTCATATAAGATTAATGCAATATCATTGTTAGTTTGTTCTTCAGTACAGTGTACTTGCTACTTGTTCTCTATTCTTGAGTCAAGTCTCTTGGACTCTGACATGTTAGTGTCTACATGAATCTAGTCTATGTCTATGAGCCACTATAGCTGCCATGCTCTATATCCCGTGTTTTCACATTCCACATGAGCTATTCCCAAGGGTTCAATAATATACCCAATGCCAAGAATATTATTAAACACTTCATACACTCCTAGAGATAACTTGATTAGCTAGAGAAGGTTCACATCAATCTTTACCTTGTAAAGAGAATTAGCTAGGTCAAACTCATGATAATTAGCAATGGTTTTATTTTTCCACTAGACCATTCTTTCTCTTGGTTGTTAAACAAGCTTAGGTCCCTCACTCTTACTGTTGAGTGTGAAATATGTTGGTTTTTGGGCTGATTTTTTTTTGTTTTTAATGATAAATGGTTGTTTATTTTGAAGTGTTTGGAAAGGTTTGGATAAGTTTGAAGGGTTTTTGATGGGTTTTTTATGAGAATGTTTGGTTTTGTAAGGTCTGATTTTTTTCTGTTTTGTTCTGTTTTGTTTCCGTTTTGGTAGTAGAGATGGTTGAATGAATGATTTGAGAGATGATTGAAGTTGTGTAAAGAGGTTTATGAAAGATTGAATTAGTTTTGTTTTAGTTTTTATGATTTTTATGGGTTGTGTTGATCTTCTGTGAAGTTCTGTAAGCTTCTGTAGCTCTGTGGTTCTGTTCTGTTGTTTCTATTGAGTGTTATGATGGATGTGTGGATATTTTGGGAAGTTTTCTTTTCTTAGGAAAGGATGAATGGAAGCTCTATTCAAGCTAATTGAAGTGAATAAGTAACTGTTGAAGATTTACAGAAGATTTACAAAAGGTTACAGAAGATAGTGACAGAAGACAGATTTCACAGGACACTATGAAGTCTCTAGTACCTCTTCGACACAGACATACCTTTTGGAAGGTATATCCACGACCTAATAAGGATTATTGAGAGTGATTATTGAGTATTGTAGTGAGGATATGATGTACTATGGATGGAGAGAGAGAGAGAGAGAGTCAGAGATAGTCAAATCTATGAAAATAGTGTAATTGTATATGAGAGATTGAGAGAGAGAACTATGAAGACATTGAAGATGAATACTATGTGATGTATTTCCATTCAAAGATGGTGTATTCCTTTGTACTCTTTGTTATCTTGATGGAGATTATGAATGTGTTGAAGATTATGGTTGATTTTATCAAATCCGTGGGAGATCTACATGATGCTGAATGAAGATTTGTTGTGCCTGGTGTTCTTTTCTTCATTGTGATTATATAAAACCTAATAAAAAAGCGTGTTGATGATGACAAGATCAATTTTCTTGCAGTAGAAACCCTATTTCCTTGGTGTCTCTCTTGGGGCTCCATGTTTTTGGTGCGAAGCCGGGGAAAACTGCCATCAACAAGCACAAATAGAGGCTGAAAATGGAAGAGGTGGCACTGTGGAAAAAGAAGTAAATCAATGGATAGTAGAGTTCCTACCACTGTTGAAGAATTTCAAGACTTCATTGCCAAGGCAACATTCTATAAAAGATTCATTCCCCAATGGAGAAAGCACAATGCCATTCTGATGAAGTCCCTCTGTGCGGTCTGTTTTCACTATCCTCTGAAGCTGTAGAAAGTTGCATCACATTTGCAAAGTTCCTCCCACAAAACTAAAGAGTAGAATAGAGAGAATGAGTATCAATGGAGGATTTGGCCTTCATTGAAGAATTTCCAGACATCATCAAGTGGGAAATAGTCAAGAAGCTTCAGGAGTCGTGGTTTGTGGAGGTTCATAAAAATAAGAAGGAACAGAGCTGGGACTTGTTCATAGACGCTCAACAGCAAGATATGTGGGATGCTTGGTGTTTTGTCCAATTGGCAACCCACTAGAAGTTGGTATATAGAGTGTTCTTTACAACATACACTGTTGAAACCATCAGGAGCTGGCATTACTATGATGATGGTACCACCACAATGCTTAGACGTATGCATTTTGACACCTTCAGAACCAAATACATTCCTCTGTGCAGTGGCATGAAAGCAGAATTCAGAGACGTTGAAAAGAAAGAAGTAGAAGAAATGTTGGCAAGAGAGTCCTCCAGAGACTGAAGCCTTCTGTTATCCCTCTGTGGAGCACTAACAACATAGTGGAGCCAACCCCTTGATGAATGATGCAATAAAGAGGCAAGCGTTAGAACGAGTCCAGAGGTACATGAGAAGAGAGAAAGCAAAAATAAAAGCCGAGAATGAGCTAGCAGGAGAAGCTGCCTTTGACGTCCTTGCGGAACTCTTTACAGAAGTCCCAATGGCACATCAAGCCCTTCCTCCTCCTGTTGGAGGTCCACTTCCAAGCCAGATCCATCCTAGAAATATTGATGAGGACAGGCCAGCGAATGTAGTCCCGTTGCCAATTTTTAAGGGAGAGTACAATGAAGACACCGATCTTCATGTAGCAGAGTTTATGGTAGAATGTGTGGCTAACAATGCCAAAACCCCTGAGCATTGGCTAGCAATATTCCCCGCTACTTTCAAGGGCGCGGCATTTCAATGGTATGAGAGACAAGCAGCAGGAACTTTTGGCACATGGGACGCCTTCCTCACTAGATTCAGGCGTGAAGGTTTTGAAGAGCGGATGCGAGAGGAATTCATGAATTTAAGTCAATCCTTTGGAGAAAGAGTAGAAGCTTATGTCTCACGAATGGAATCCATCCTGAAGAGATGGACTAACCATAATCTAGATGATGGCATTCAGAAGGGAGTGTTTCTCAAAGGATTACAACCAGAAGTCCGTAAGTTTGTGGAGCTGCAAAGAGCAGCCACACTGCAAGCTGCAACAGAAGGTGCAAGACTGTACGATGAAGTGGAAGCTAGATTGGCGATGAATCCAGGAAGAGGAGTCCCACCTCCTTTGATGCCAGGAATGATGTATCCACTAAATACAATCCCAAGGACTGTCCCCTACCCCTACCAAAAGATGCCCCCAGTATCACAGTACAGTGAACCAAATCCACAGTGGCACAAATCCACAGTGGCCACAATCAATGCCTCAAATGATGGTTCAACCACAACAACAATGGTCCCAAACAATTCCCCCAATGCCAAATCAGCAGATAGTGGAACCCTACCAACTGGAGCCAATAGCCAACAGCCAACAGTTCAAACAGGAGCTCTAAGTCAGAATCAGAACAGAGATCCCTCTGCACAAGCCCAATTTGTTTATGCAGTGATTATAGAGACTCCTCTAAACCCGACTGCCAGTGCTTCAGGAGGAGAAAGCTTGAAGGATTATTTATCCAAATCAGTTGCAAATATAAAAAAGGAGTTGATGGATGTGATTATAGAGCAGCTACGGACGCTGAAAGTGAATACCGCTAGCATATCCAACGTTGCAGGTGCAGGAAGAGATGTGATGCGGTCAAATACTTGGTGTGGTAAGTGTCATCAAGCAGGCCATTTAGCCACTGAATGTACACAAAAGCCAACAGTTCCTGGAGCTTTCTTCTCCTACTGTCTTAGGAAGAACCATACAGAGGATATTTGCTCTCTGAAGGAGATGCATGATAGGAGAAGGAAGGAAGAAGACGCAAGATTCAACTTGCTAGAATCCAAAATGACAACACAAGATATTGGACCCAAGCCTAGAGAGTTTGGTCCTAATTTCGGTCCAAGGAGATTTCCCTCCCAAAGTTAAAAAGGAAGACAGTCTGGCAGTGGTCAGAGATCAGAAGTGGAGTGCTACAGATGTGGAGAAAAGGGACACATTTCACCAAATTGTCCAAATCCCAGAAGGTCTGTGGATTACAAGCCCTTATGCAGTCGATGCAAAGGAGAATGCCACACTGCAAAAGACTGTCCAAGCCCAACCCCAGTGAAAAATAGTGCTACTGATAATCCGTCCAAGGCCCAAGAGCCTACCTCCAATTTAGTGGAATTGGAAGTTGCTGCCATCACATGTGCAAAGAAGAAGGAACCACTTGTCTAGAAAGAAAATAATCCTCCTGCCAGAACAGTGAAATTCAATCTTCCAATAGAATAACAAAACAGAATAGAGCCTGACAGTGCCGTACAGAGCACTACAGTGCCACAGAGAGTCACAGAGACAGTTCCAGAGATAGGACCAGAGGTCTAGGAGATAGATGAGGAGGAAGTGCCACAAGTGGTAGAAGAAGGCCCCATGATGCCCCTGTTGGAAGGAAAAGGAAAAATGAAAATGGGTGTTGCCCCATTCCCTAACTGGTTAGAGAAGCCAGCGGATCCTATTAAAGAATACGATCTGGTTAGAGATCTAGATACCTTTAAACCAAACCTCACATTCTGACAATTGTTGATCTTGTCTCCTAGTTGCCGAAAAAGGTTAAAAAGTATAGTGACAAGAAGACGTGGCTTAAGGATTGCTCCCTCAACAGCAACAAAGTCCAACAAAGCTCCAGAGCCTGTAAAAGAAGTGGATGTGGCTAACGCCATCCTAGATCCTAATACCCCAGAGACTGGCGTGTGGATAGAAGACTGCTTTATTGCAAATGCACTGATTGATGGTGGCTCATCAGTGAACATTATGACGGATATGACAATGAATGATCTAGGCCTACAAGGTATGCAACCAACTCAATGGCTCATCAGACTGGAGAATCAGAGCAGAATCAAGCCTTTGGGAATTCTCCCATATGTGAA
This sequence comes from Lygodium microphyllum, assembly GCF_053477565.2. Classification (NCBI taxonomy): domain Eukaryota; kingdom Viridiplantae; phylum Streptophyta; class Polypodiopsida; order Schizaeales; family Lygodiaceae; genus Lygodium; species Lygodium microphyllum. The sequence goes on from NC_141154.1 coordinate 9,765,098, forward strand.
GACTACAGTGGCTGTAAAAGATTATTGGCTAACCTATCTGGTGGTGAAGCCAAAATCTTATGGTACATCCTACCCCCTATTACTGGGCAAAGCATGGCTTTTTGAAGCCAAAGCAAGGACGGATTGGTTCAAAGGAACCTTGACCTTGGGTAGAGGACCCAATAAAGTGGTGTTGAAGCTATATGGTGCTCAAAAAGGACATGGATCCACCTCCTTGGAATTAACTTCTGACTCCCCCAATGAGGCTACAGATGGAACATCAGCAAAAGAAGCTGCTGTCAAACAGATCCTTTCCAAGAAAACAGTGGCACATTCCCTAACAGTGGGTACTGTAAGCCAACTCTGCAAGGCCATTATCAATGTGTGAATACTTCTTGCTTAAACCAGGAACAATTTCCGAAATCACTTCTGATAGTGAGATAGCAGCATGGATGTACTGTTCTCCCTATTACATGGCCATAGCAGAGCCAGAGACAGAGGCAGAAGGCGAAGTAGAGGACTTGTTCTTCTCTTACAGAGCACCTACAGAGGAAGAGCTGGAGTCTGAAGAGGATGATGATGAATCTGAAGAAGGAGACTTTGAAAGCGAGACAGAAGAAATCACTCCACCCCCACAAAAGGCATAGATGAAGAGGGAGTTCCAGAAGCTTCAGAAGTAGAAGACTCCATGCTGTGGGACAGAATGGCAATGGTACCCTTTGGATTGGCAAATGGATCTTTCCATAGGCAAAGCCTATATAAGAAGTGGATCAAGCAAAATAAGCCATCTTTTATCAGTGGTTCTTGTCGCACCCATCCACACTTGTCAAGAAAGGATGATGATGATGCTCCTTGTCAACAAGTACCAGTCCCAAGGCCACAGCACAATTCTGAGAGCCCTTGTTATGTAACATTCCTGGATGTATCCTCTAAAGAGGAATCCTCAAGCTCTAAGTTAATTAACATTCAAACCAAAACCGAGATAGGGCTGATCCCATTTCACTATTTCAAGGGGCAACCTAAGTCCTTACTGCAAGAAGACGTTGGGTCTAGTGGGACATCAGAAGAGGACCCCACCCTCTTGAAGAAGTCAGATCTATACCCAGAAGCAGTCCGTGGGACCTTCATCCGTGAAGTAGAAGGTGAAAGGTAGTTAACCTTTGTGGATGTAGATGGCACTGAATGCCACTTGAAGGTGGGTAGCAGCCTACCAGAAGAGGAGTTGTCAACTTTGTACAACTTGTTGAAAGAGAATTTGGACGTGTTTGCATGGTCCTACAAAGACCTAAAGGGGATTGATCCTACAATATGTCAGCATCATATTGACTTGGAGCCTAATTCCAAGCCAATACAGCAACGATAGAGGTGAATGAACCCGAATTATTCCACACTAGTGAAAGCACAGCTACTGAAGCTTTTGGAAGCGGAGTTCATCTATCCAGTGGCCAACAGTGAATGGGTTTTACCCACGTGGTTGTACCCATGAAGAATGGCAAGCTTCGTATATGTGTGGATTTCCGCAAGTTGAATTCCAAGACTAAGAAGGATCACTTTCCTATCCCTTTTACAAACCAGATGTTAGACATAGTGGCAGGACATGAGCTTTAGTCCTTGTTAGATGGCTTCAGTGGATACAACCAAGTGCAAATAGCAGAAGAGGATCAGTCCAAAACAACCTTCACCACAGAATGGGGGACCTACGCTTACCGAGTGATGCCGTTTGGGCTCTGCAATGCCCCTGCTACCTTCCAGCGAGTCATGATGGCCGCATTCCAAAATCATTTGCAGGACTTTATTGAGGTATATTTGGATGACTTCTGTGTCTATGGTTTGATCCGTGAACACTGGGGACATTTGAAACAATGCTTTGACCGATGCCGGGAGTATGGGATCTCCCTCAACCCCGAAAAATGCATCTTTGGAGTCTCTTCTTGAGTTTTGTTGGGCCACATTGTCTCTGCACAAGGGATATTGACAGACCCTACAAAGATTGAGAAGATCACAGCTCTAACAGCACCCACCAACCTCAAACAGTTGAGGGGATTCCTAGGTCATGTGGGTTACTACAGAAGGTTCATAGCCCATTTTGCAACAAAGGCAACCCCCTTGCACAAGATTCTGAGGAAAGATGCAGAGTTTATTTGGACGCAAGAATGTGACAAAGCCTTCAACACTCTGAAGCAATGTCTGATTGAGACACCCATTCTGCAACCTCCTGATTGGATGAAGGAGTTTCATATACACACTGATGCATCAGTTGAAGAGCTAGGTGCTGTCCTATGTCAAAAGGGCCCTTCTAAATTATATCAACTGATATATTACACAAGCCGAAAAGTCATAGATAGGGAACAGAACTATACAGTGACCGAGCTGGAGTGCTTGGCAATGGTGTTTACCCTAGAGAAGTTTCACCACTACCTACTGTCTACCCACTTAAAATTTTATGTGGATCATGAGGCCCTATCCTTCCTAATGAACAAAGCAGACATGAAAGGACAAATGATGATATGGCTCCTTCTATTCCAGGAGTTTGACTTTGAGGTAATTACCAAACCTGGTCGTTCCCATGTTCTCGCTAATCATCTGTCGCATATCCCGCAGACTGTAGACGAGGAGCAAGATGATCCAAACCTCCCTGTTGCTTCCCTATTCCTGGTAGAAACTGTAACCCCTTGGTATGCAGACATTGCCAATCTGCTGGCAACCCAACAGTATCCTCCTGGCATTTCTAGTCGGGAAAGGAAGAAGCTTTTGTTAGAATCAGCCCCCTACACCTTGTTAGGCAGTGCACTATACAAGAAAGGCAAAGATGAAGTGCTCAGAAGATGTCTTGCAGGAGATGAGATTGGGATTGTTTTGAAGGCTTTCCATGACAAGCCATGTGGAGGCAACTTTGCAGGAGAAGCTATAGCCAGGAAGGCTCTGCTAGCAGGTTACTGGTGGCCGACCCTCCACAAGGATGCATATGATTACTGCAAGCGATGTGATGCCTGTCAGAGGATGGGGAAACCCACCAAGACCAGTGCTATGCCATTGCAACCTATCCTTCCTTTGAAACCGTTCGAGAAGTGGGGCATCGACTTCGTTGGCCCAATCGATCCTCCCACCAGAAGAAAACAGAACAGATACATCCTGGTATGTACGGATTATGTCACAAAGTAGTGTGAAGCTAAAGCCCTAAAGCGGGACAATGGTAACACCATAGCCCTGTTCCTATACGAGAATATCATCACCTATTTTGGCAGTCCCCTAGAGCTGGTAAGTGACAGAGACACTCATTTCATTGATAAAGTCATGGAAGAGTTGATAGAGTTGTATAAGATCCGCCATTGCAAGTCCACTCCTTACTACCCCCGAGCCAACGGCCAAGTCGAAGTCACCAATCGCATCCTCTGCTCGATCTTGACAAGGACAATTGCCACACATCATCGTGATTAGGATGATCAACTTACAGAGGCCCTCTGGGCGTACAGAACCTCTCATAAAGCAGTACAGGACAGACACCCTTTCAGCTAGTGTATGGTACAGAAGTTGTTTTCCCTGTTGAACTGGAATTCCCCTCTTTGCGAGTGGCTATCAAAGAGCACTTCAGGGATGATGATTCACGGCAAGTCATCTCCTGCACTTGGAATGTTTGGACGAAACTCGCAGGATGGCTCTATAGTGCATGGAAGCCACGCAAGCTCGATGTAAGGCTTACCATGACAACTTCAGCAAGCAGCACAAGGAGTTCAAAGAAGGTGATTTGGTCCTAGCCTATGATTCACGATTTGGCAAGTTTCCTGGCAAGCTTCAATAGCGGTGGATGGGCCCATATAAGGTACTTACTGTCAACCCTAATGGCTCTGTCCAAGTACAAACCATTGATGCCTCTGATGATCCCTTCATGATCAATGGATATCGCCTGAAGAAGTACTTCCCTCCTTGGGGATCTTGACAATCATAGTCATCTGATCTTTTCCCCCGTTGGTGTGGCACTATAACTCTTATGATGCTACTTCTGATAGCCGTTCTTCAGCCAGTCCGGATGAGGTGGACGCAATCCTCTATCCCCTTAGCCCCACCTCCCGCCCTTGATCTCTTATCCTCTATTTTCCACCAGCGACAGTGGCGAGGATGGTTCTGACAAATGGTATTTCTACCATTCCCTTACTTAATTCAAAAAAGAAAAAAAAATATATATCGGTCATGGGAGAAAAGGACTTCGGTCCTTGTCATGCCGACCTATTCTTCGAGAAAAGGTGGTGACACCCTCGGAAATAGGAGAAAAAAACCAAAAAAAGGAAAAAAAAAAAGAAAAAACAAGAAAAGAAAAAAACTGTTATGGGAGAAAAGAAAGAAATTCCCTGTCATAGCAGGCCTCGTTCTAAGAAAAGGTGGTCAATACCCTTGGGCGGGAACCTGGCTGTGGAAAAGGTGGCAACACCCAACAGTCCAGAAAGTGGATTCATCAGTTGACATCACCAGGATCCAGTTCTGAAGCTGCCTCCCTTGGTACGCTGTGTCCTGTGCCTTTCTGCAGAGCATTTGACAGTCCTCTAGCAGACGTCATGTTCCTATCTAACACAAACGTTCGATCTAATGGCTACCTCCCTGGGTACGCCTCGTCAACAACTGACGACGCAATCTTCATCAACAAACAATCGAGTGATGCGAGCTTTCATCCTAACCAGATGGGGAAGTGAGTATGGTTTGCCCTCTGTAACTATCAAACAGAGTGTGAGACAGAGGGTGGGGCGAGTGACCAGTCTGTTTCCTTCAAATCAAATGAGAGGTACGAAGTGTGAATGAAGCGTTGCATGCACAGGATGGGCCTCTCAATGCACAAAGCACGATCTGTTTCTGTGCACTGCACCATAAGGCTCCATGGCCTTTCTTCTTGCACTATATGCCGGCACTGGGCGGGATGCACAGTTGCACCATCAAATGCGCACAAGGCATATCACCTCTGCACAAGTGACCATGAGGATTACATCAACGGGTTTCATGACATGGCTACCCCTCTGTATCTTTCAACAGAGCGTGAGACAGAGGGTGGGCTAAGTGTGACTGGAGTTTCTTCAATCAATTATCGAGAGGTGAGGATTGAGGGACGTTATGACCTTTGGCGCAAGGTATGTTCTCTTTTCCCTATGCACCCATGGGGTGGGTCTCTGCCATCATCATAGGACACGTCACCCTGTTCTGTACACTACACTGTAAGGCTCCCTTGCCTTCCTCCTTACACCTATGCCAGACGGGTTGGACGCACTGATGCACCATCAACTGTGCTTCCTGGCGTACTCCCTCTGTTGAGATATCGAGCTCCACTCGTAATATGCCAGGGTGACCGTTGTGCATTTATGTCACCGACTTGTCAGTTTGCAGATGCAGTTGGTACACCGCCCATGAATAATAGCTAGATGACAGCTATCCTTATCTACTCTAGTTTGTGGCTGAGTTAGTATGCCACCTTAGTTAGTTGAGTTTGGTTTGAGACCCATATATAGGGTTCTTCTATTTCTATGTACTAGAGTTCTTTTTGGCTTAAACAACTAAGAAGAGGAAAACTGTTTTCAGCCTCCACCCTTGTGTGTATTCCCCCATTGTGCAAGCAAGAAAGGTACAAGTGAGACTCCTTCCTTCTCTCCCACAATCTTGACATGGTATCAGAGCCTTGTTCGTGGTAAGGAGCTCAAGAAAGCAAGCCAAGTTCGTGGTGTTCTGGTAAGAGGAACAGTGTTGCTTTCATTCTTCTATTTTGGGAGCAAGTCTCTGCAGGTAGCACAACCGGAAAGTGTAAGAGTGCATTGTGTCAGGTTTAGACGCCCTTCGCGGTGAAGCCAGAGGGCAGTATATACTGCGGGCAAGGGCTTCAGCCCGCAGTGACCCTGTTTTTTTGATTTGAGGCCATTTCAGGGCCTGTTTTGGAGGCGGAAGTTTTCTGCACGCACTCAGGAAAAGGCCCAGTTTTATGCTGTGCGACCACTGTTCGATAGGTCGGTGAAAAGTTACTATAGAAATTGCATCGTATGCCTGTGCGCAGAGACATTGGGAGATAGAGAATCATCCTTGTTGCCTGTTGATGCAAAATCGTCACTAGGAAGTGACTGTGTAGTCAAATACCACTTTCGTCAGTTTTGCAGATTTGCCCTTGTGAGGCTGAAGCTATGTTCTTTGCAGTGATATAATTTTTTGCAGTGTTCTGTAATGGCGTCTGATTCTCTTTCACAGATTGTCACTGAAAAGCTTGACAATAACAACTTCCAAGCATGGAAGTTCAGAATGACGAATTTCCTTATGGGAAAAGGATATTGGGAATTCATTGCAGGAAATGAAGAAGAATCAATTCTTCCTGATGTTCCCAATCAACAGCAAATGCAGGCATTTAAAGCATGGCATGAGAGAGCCAGGAAAGTTATGTACTGGCTGTCTATCAGCATTTCAGACTCTATGATTGTGCATATTCAAGATGCAAGTACGCCAAAGGAGGCATGGGATACTTTGTCAAACATGTATATCACAAATACGCAAGCCAGGAAAATGCAGCTCAAGCAAGAGTTGCATAATGTGCAAAGAGAAAATATGAGCATTAATGACTACCACATGAAGGTGAAGAAGATTGTAGATGCACTTGCTTCCATTGGGTCGCCAGTGGAAGATGATGATTTAGTTTCTGTGACCTTGAATGGTCTAGAAAAGCATTATGCACAGTTTTGAACATCCATTTCTGTCGGTGAAAGATTTCCTGATTTTGAGGAATTGATTGCTCTTCTAATTTCTGAGGAGCAGAGAAATGGTGTTGCTTCTTCTTCAGGAGGAACTTCAAAAGAAGTTATCTTCTACTCAAATGCTGGAAGAGGTAGAGGCAGAGGTAGAGGAGGCCAATCTGGAGACCATGGTAGAAATCAGAATATGCAGCAAACTCAAGAAAATCAGTCCTATGGAGGAGGACGTGGTAACTCTAGAGGTAGGGGGAGCCAAAGAGGTCGTGGTGGGATGGCAAAGAGGGCAAAATGCAAACAACATTGTTGAATGCTACTACTGTGGTAAAATGGGTCATATGGCTAAAGACTGCTATAAAAAGCAGAATGACATCATGAATGTAAAACTGCAACAAGGGAATTATGCATCTTCTAGTAGACAGGGTGATGACAGAAATGAGCATTTGTTTATGGTGCAGCACATGACCAATTCTGTGACAAGTGCAGAAGAAAGTAACGATGTGTGGTATGTTGACTCAGGTGCATCAAATCACATGACAGGTCATGCAGAATGGATGCAGGATGCAAGGAAAATGAAAAAACCAGGATTTGTGGAGACTGGTGGTCAAAGTGATACAGGAACTAGAACCCACTTCTTTTGAGCAAGCCATGGGAAAAGAAAAATGGGAGAAATCCATGGATGAAAAAATGGATGCCTTGGAAGCAAATGCTACATGGGAATTGGTATCTTTGCCTAAAGGTAAGAATGCAATTGGCTGTAAGTGGGTTTATAAGGTGAAGCACAATGCATATGGTTTTGTGAACAGATACAAGGCAAGATTAGTAGTCAAGGGGTATGCACAAACATATGGCATTGACTATGAAGAAACATTCAGTCCGGTTGCAAGGATGGCAACCGTAAGAGCAGTCATTGCTATGGCTGCATCAAAGGAATGGTCTTTACATCAGATGGATGTAAAGAATGCCTTCTTGCATGGTGATTTGCAAGAAGAGGTCTATATGGAGCAGCCACCAGGTTATGTGCATGCTGTTCATCCTGAGTTTGTTTGGAGGTTGAAGAAAGCCTTGTATGGCTTGAAGCAAGCACCTAGAGCATGGTCTGACAAGATAGGACAGTATCTTGTCACTATTGGCTTTCAGATTTCCAAGGCAGATTTCTCACTTTATGTGAGAAAAACAGAGAAAGGTATTATGCTACTTGTCATTTATGTTGATGATTTGATTATGACAGGTGACAGTGATGAAGATATCCTTCATGTGAAAACGCTATTGAAGCAGAAGTTTGAGATGAAGGATTTGGGAGAGCTGCGTTATTTCTTGGGCATTGAGGTGATTAGATCACCAAGTGGGATACAACTCTTGCAGAGGTAGTATGGATTGGACATGCTGTCCAAATATGGGATGATAGGCTGTAAGCATATTTCAGTTCCTTTGGAGTAGAATGTGAAGCTGAGCGCGCAGATGCAAGTGAGCTTCTGGAAGATCCTACTATGTACAGACGCATAGTAGGAAGCTTGATTTATATGACTATTACCAGGCCAGATTTGAGCTATGATGTTGGATTGGTAAGTCAGTTTATGCAGGCTCCAAGGAAACCACATTTGATACGGCTAGACGCATACTCAGGTATGTGAAGTTCACATTGCAGTATGGACTATTTTATGTGACTGGGGTTCAAATACAGTTGCATGGATACACTGATGCTGATTGGGCTGGTAGCATTTCTGATAGACGATCTACCAGTGGATATGTGTTCTCTTTTGGGAGTGCTACAGTCACTTGGAGCAGCAAGAAACAGCCTACAGTTGCCTTGTCCAACACAGAGGCTGAGTACAGGGGCGCAGCAATGGCTGCATGTGAGGTAGCTTGGCTGCATAAGCTACTTTATGATATGCATCAGCCTACAGATGGGCCAGTTGTCATTTATTGTGACAATATGAGTAGTATACACTTGGCAAATAACCCAGTCTATCATGCTAGAACAAAGCACATTGAGGTGCATTATCACTATGTGCGAGAGAGGGTTTTATTAGGTCTTATTGATCTAGTTTACGTCAGCACAGAGGATCAGGTAGCTGACATATTTACGAAGGCATTGGGTGTAGAGAAGCTGCGCAAGTTCAGAGACCTACTTGATGTGCACGAATTGGGATTGAGCTCGAGGGGGAGTGTTGAGATATCGAGCTCCACTCGTGATATGCCAGGGTGACCGTTGTGCATTTATGCACCGACTTGTCAATTTGCAAATGCGGTTGGTACACCGCCCATGAATAATAGCTAGATGACAGCTATCCTTATCTACTCTAGTTGGTGGCTCAGTTAGTATGCCACCTTAGTTAGTTGAGTTTGGTTTGAGACCCATATATAGGGTTCTTCTATTTCTATGTACTAGAGTTCTTTTTGGCTTAAACAACTAAGAAGAGGAAAACTGTTTTCAACCTCCACCCTTGTGTGTATTCTCCCATTGTGCAAGCAAGAAAGCTACAAGTGAGACTCCTTCCTTCTCTCCCACAATCTTGACACCCTCTGCACCATTCCTTTGTCAATTCCTAACTAGGTATGAGATATGGGTTTCAATCATTATTCATCGAGTGATGTCCGTAATGGGGCGAGTGACTGTTCTCTCATTCCATGTGAGTGCTGTAAGCTGAGTGACTCTCCTTCGTTAGTGACACCGACTCGACGAGCATCCACCAGCTACCTCCCTGGGTGCTGCTGCATGGTTCAACATGAAGAAAGCAAAAGAAAAAAGCAAAAGAAAGTGGAAAAGACGCAGGGCAAAGGCGGAAAAAAGGTAGCCCGACTGAAGAAAGAAGAGGAAAAAAGACCAAAAGCGCAAGGGCAACCTTAAAAGTCCAAGGGAAATGCAAAAGGGGAAAGGCGCATTTTAAAATAAAAAGGCGTACCCTGAAATCTTGTAAAAGAGCGTCGGGCTCTCACCCCGGGCTCTCACCCGTGTAATTTGTAAATGTAGACAGGCGGTGGAAAGGAAGCTAGGAAGATAGAAGGACAATGAGAAAAGGGGCCTAGGCTAATGGCCGGCCATGTAAAAAAGGGGGATGACCGCCCATGGAAATTAGGGCATGTATATAAAGTTGAAAAGTGAATGAAAAGCTCATTCTTTGGTGTGTGGCAAAAGGAGTCTTCTTCTTCCTCTCTTCTTCTCTCCTTCTTGCTTGTGTGTGCTCTTGAGAGAGGGCGTGTGAGAGTGTGAGGGAGTGAGTGTGTGTGAGAGTGAGGGATCAAGAGGGTGAAGCTCTTCACCATCTTCTCTCCTCTTCTTCTCTTCTCTTCTCTTCTCTTCTCTTCTCTTCTCTTCTCTTCTCTTCTCTTCTCTTCTCTTGCACGTGCGGCTATGGAGGATGGAGCTTGGAGATGGAGGAGGCTTGAGGATGCTTGAGCTAGCATCTAGGATCGTGGAGCTACCGGAGTGCAAGAGAGAGGAGGGTACTTGATCGAGCATCAAGGTAAGATCACTACACTTGTAGGATCGACAGCGCGTCGGCTAGGTGAGAGATAGCCATTAGAGCTCGCTTGAAATGCTTGAAAGAATAAGCGGTCCGAGGGTCTTGGCGGTTGAGCGAAAGCTCCCACATTTTGGTTCCGTTGTGCCGGGACCAATGGATTCAAGCTTGAGCACTTGCGCGCCTCATATCGAGCATCGAAGTAGGGTATTCATCCCCGAAACGGAGCTTGAGATAGGTAGGAAGTTGGGTGTTTTCGATCTTTAGAACAGGTAAGTATTTTGGGATATTCTGGTTGTTTGATGATTGGAAAACATGAAGAAACTAGTTTAGTGTTTTGCTTTCAATTTATGTTGTGTTTAGGGTAGATTAACAATAGGAAATCACACACGAAGAGGTAGAGGGTTGCTGCTGTGAAACAGGGAGAAAATCGGAGAAAATAGGGGGAAAAATAGAGGAAATACGAATGTAACTACGTAGGAAACACCAGGAGAGTGATCTGTAGTGTTCAGGGAAGGACGAGCAAGGTATAAATTCTGGAAGGGCAAGAGAACCCCCATTTGCAACCAACGGAGAGTGAGAGAGAGAGAGAGAGAGAGAGAGTGATCTTGGCAACCGTCCGATCGACCAGGGCATGGAGTGACATTGCATTTGGCAATCCCCAGGTACACCAGATCTCCCCCTCACCACTCCAACTCCATCACTGGTGAATTTCGTGTTCAATAGTAATAGACATCTGGAGATATTTGGGCGAATCCGTGTGCGCAAGCTCGTCGGGCCAGCGGACTCGGACGGCCGACCCAGTGTTCGATTCCCAGAATCGGACACTCGGACAACCGTCCGATCGGATGAATTAAGACACGTCACCAATCGGACCACCTGTCCGGTCCGATTCCCAGAATCGGACCCACCCATAATCGGACCACTAGGGTCGGACACTCGGACCAGTCTGCCCGATTCTAGAAATCGGACCACCCTGTCCGATCGGACCATTCGGACGAATCGGATCACCCAAAATTAGACCAGCCCAGAATCGGACCCGCCCATAATCGGACCACTAGAGTCGACACTCGGACCAGTCTGCCCAATTCTAGAAATCAGACCACCCTGTCCGATCAGACCATTCGGACGAATCGGATCACCCAAAATCGGGCCAGCCCAGAATCGGACCCCCCTTGTCTGATTCATTGAACACTTGCCTATCCGATTTTTGAGAATCGGACACTCAGACTTTGAGACTGCCACTCAGCCCTGATACACCTGGTCCGATTCCCAGAATCGGACCACTGGTAAATCGGACGTCCGATTCCTAGAGTCAAACCAAAAAAAAAAAACTTGACCCATCCAGGGACACACTGGGGCACTCCCCAGCGACCCACACCCGCATGAATAACAGGAAGCAGCCAAGACCCTAGAACCCGTTAGAACGGCCAGGACTGGAGTAGCAAAGCCTATCAGGCCCGAAATGAGCGAGAGTGAGTACGACGCTAGGGAATTTCTTGCAACACTCATGTTGAATTTCCGCACTTGAAGTACACTTAGGAAAGCTGAAAGCCTGATTGAGCACAAGTGCACGAGGAACAACACACTCACGAGTGACCATAAGTTGAGCACTGCATTCAAAAATTAAAGGAACTCACTCAGATAAATCGCTCAAAAAACCCACCAATAGGAGAAGACCCAAGGTATAGGCAAACACGCGAAGCACAGGGTAGAATCAAGCAAGGAGCATCAACGACAAGGATGGTTAACCTGATCGAGAGCACAGCAAGGTGCAAAAATTCAACCATGATAGAGGAAGGCTCAGATCATCGGTTTACCGAGGAGCTAGATGTGAGCGCATTCCCAGACGCTATACAGCAGATGGTGAGCAGTTACGATGCGCATGCCCGATACGAGCACCGTGGCAGGATGGCAGATGCAATCATTGCGGACCTAGGGGAGGAGAGAAGGCTAGCCCGCAAGGCATTGCAGGGCATAGCCGAGTATAATAGGGATCAACAAGCCAGGAGCCTAAGGCAAAGCATGGAGCTGCATGAGGTGCAGCGAGTGCTGATGAACTTGGCTGGCCGGTACTGGACAGACCAGGAAAGAGCACTAGAGGGAGACTTGACGCTGAGCGAGCTCCTCATGAAACGGCTGCTAGATAACACCGCAGTAGAGCAGAGTGCCACTACAGTAGCAACGTCGCTGCTTGCAGGATTAGGGGCAAACTAGGGCTCAAAGAACCAGGCCAAAATACCGATTGTTGCCAAGCAACTCGACAAGTACCAGCCACGTGACGATCCGTACAGCTTTGTTGAGTAGTTTGAGCAAGTCTGCAAAGCCAATGGCCTCAATGACCAGACTCAACGTTCGCAAGCATTCAGACTTTGCTTAAGCGATAAGGGTAGGACGTGGCATACAAGCCTGGATGCCGTAGAGCAAGCCAACTTCAATAACCTCAAGGATCTCTTCGTCAAGAGGTTTGCCGAGCCCAGATACTCCGACAACCTACTAGTACGCTTGATGAATGTCAAACAGAAGGAAAAGGAGGACATCCGTGACTATGTGACCCACGTGAGAAGTCTCTTTAAGAGAATCCCCTTGGGCGAGCGACTGACGGACAAAGCAGTATCAACTGTATTCATCAGCGGAATTAGAGATGAGGAGTTGTACAAGGCATTGGCAGGCAATTCAAGCTTGCAGCGAGATGTGGTGGCCAGGGTTTTTGAGGAAGCCATTAGAGTCGATGACCAGCTGAAAGAGCAAAGCTCTAGGAGCTCAACTCTGGAAGAGACTAACCCGCAAAGCATAGATCGAACATCAACCTCTAGCGAGCGATCAAACCCATCATCCCAAGATAAGGGGAAGACCACCGAGACAGCCGAGATCAAGATGGAATTGGCCAAAATACAAGACATGTTGAGGCGATCGACGCGTCCGCACATCCAGTGCGTGTACTGTGGAGGAAACCACCTGCCAGCAGAGTGTAAAGACCCTAGGTCAAGACCTTGCGCTAACTGCGGGAGGTTCGGCCACGATGCCGCACACTGCAGACTACCACGAAGACTACCATACGCGCAACCCTATGGCCAGCCTTATCCGGCTAATAGGCCGCAGCCATTCTTCGGACGGGGAGCCCCGCTAGCCCTACCTGCGCCTAACGATATGAAACCAGCTGTCCCTAGGCTGGACATAAATCCTACCGGCATTCCTAGACCACCTGGTCCCTATGTGACCCACCCACCGAGCAATGCTCCCGTACACTACGTGGAGGAGCCCAGTGACGAAGAGACCTACATATACCCTTACGTCTCGTATGACGACGAGGGCAACGCGGTCCTCATGGATTATCGACCCGTGCCAGTGATGGCATTAGGACGAGGACGGGGTAGAGGCCTAGAAGGGCAGCCACAGGATCCGGTCACTTGTTGGACTTGTGGACATCCCGGTCATGTCTCATCGCGCTGCCCCGAAAGAGAGCAGCAAAACAGGGACAAAGCTGACCAAAGGTGCGCAGAGTGCGGAATCACCCATCTTTTCATAGACTGCCTCAAACGGAAGTCACCCTCCGGTTCAGCTAATTTGCCATCCGTCCCATTGGGGCTGTTTGGTATTGAAAACCCCGATGGGGAGGCCACACCTATTCCCTTGCGAGTCATGACCCGAGCACAAACGAAGCAGGCCGGTATCTCTCTGCCAGGACCTAACAATCTTGATGCGACCTCAGTAGGAAAGAAAAGCTGTAGGCGGAAAAAGAAGAGATCGAAAGCTAAGATTGCACTAAAAATTGATAGTATTACGACCTTACCTAATGGGAAGAAAGTCTCAAATGCAGAGGCAGAGACTTCAGCCCCTAAAACAACCCAAAAGGGAAGCGCTAAGATAGGGGAATACCCACACCCCAAGCGGCAATTAGAGGCCATAGAAATGGTGAAGGAATGGGTGAGGGAGGCTCAACAGCACCTCAAAGATGTTGAACCCATCACGGAGGACGAGATCTATGATCTCTCTAGCATAAGCACGCCAATGTCACCGCCTCGGCCGAGGCTACTATGCCACAAGCAGTGCCATTGAGGCCAAGCCTAGACGCAATAGAGCCGCAGATCAGCCGCGGCCATTGGCTCGGACAGTCTAGGCTAAAGGAAGGACGAGTGTTTAGCAATCTGTTGACCACACTAGTGACCACCCCTGTAACGTTTGGCCTGGGAGATTTGCTTAAGCAGCACCCTGCCCTATGGCAAGACCTCAAGCAGTGGGTCAAGGGATCGCAAGAGCACGCCATGGCAGATCCTCAAGACCAAGATGCGGAAACACAATTGCCAAGTTTGACACTACACTCCAGGCTTAAATCCTTGCACGTCAACGCCTTCTGGGAGGGCTCGGAGATGCACGCAGTCCTGCCGGTCCTAGCCCTGGGGGACGCAACGAGGAAGGGAATTGTAGACACAGGAGCTGGGGTTAGTGTGCTTAGCCAGACGGTGCTGCAGACGTGGGGAAACCCGCCTGTCGAAGCTGCTCGGTTTAATGTCACGCTAGCAAACGGTATGCGAGTGAAGCCATTCGGGGTCTTGAAGAATTGGCCAGTAAAGATTGCAGGAGTCCAGTTCTCTGTCGACTTTGTAGTCATGAAGGGAGTGGACTATGATATCCTATTGGGTCGACCCTGGATGCGCAATGCTAGAGTCATCGAAGATTGGGGTAACAGCCTGATCTTCCTTGGCAACCGAACTGACGCCGTGAGAATAGAGATGGACACTTGGAAGACCTCACCAGTCGACCTAGATGCTATCTCTACTATGCTCAAAGGGAACACTCAGGTCAAGGAACCCTATGGGTCCTTAACTAAGTATATCCCCTGCCAGAGGACGAGCGGGATTGGATGCACGTTCTCACTACACTTGACCTGCCGTTCTCAAACCATGAGGTGTACGAGCAGGCTATCAAAACATTTGGCAAGCCAAACGAAACACTCTCTACAACTGCCTACATGATGGCAGCAAGCCTCCATGAAGGGCCTAAGCCTGTCATCTTCCAAGTACCATCCAACAAAAGGGAACTCCAGGGGGTACTGGAATATCTAGCAGACCAGCTAGCGGGTAACCCGACTGCCAACTTCAAGCTGCTCCAGGATCTCTTAGAGGATCCTAAGTGGCAATGGACCAGAGTGTATGAGCTGAACCTCATGTATAACTGGGCCCTGATACGAGACCAACGAGATGGAGCACTCCAAGCCCTAGGAGATGATGGGCAGTTGAACGACAAAGATTCCTGCGATGAATATGAAAATTTCCAATCTTTTAGCAGTGAGAGCGAGGGTGAAGTGGACACCATAGAGTACGACATGGATGGACACGAAATTGAGCATATACGAGTAGATGCCAAGCCACAACAAAGGCAGGCCCTTAGACTGGAGCAAGGAGTCATGCGCATGAAATGTGATCGTGCGTGGTTGGAATGTATGGGGGCCATAGACCTGGAGCAAGCAGGCCTAGCCCAAGCAAGAACGGCGTCAATACTTAGAACCGAATCACCATCCGAATTGCTTCCACCAGTGGACACCGCCTCTTCCGGCGAAGATGGAGGGTTTGACTCCGAATCGGAAGTTACTTTGGATAGCGACCCAGAGATCCCTAGGCTGCCCATGACCAGACGCACCAAGGGGGACTTACCTGTCCATCTGAGACGCAGACGATCTCACCAGGATAGGGCAAAGCACCCCAAAGATACACGATCAGACGAGCAGCAGAAGCCGTAGGACCTCCCTAAGCGATTCACTAAATTCGAAAAAGGGGATAGGGTAGTGGTTCTGCTAGGCGCCAAGCGTCAAGGGCAGACAAGTGAACCGATCGAAGGACCAGCCAAGGTCAAGGAGGTTAACCTAGCCCTGGAAGGGGGGACACCCTGACCAGTGTTCATTGCCAGTGACTTAACTGGTAAGGAAGAGTTGAGTCTTGTCGCTCTCTTGTGGGAGTACATGGACGTATTTTCTGGTCCTTAGAAGAGCTACGGGGGGTAGATCCGAGTGTTGTGACTCACAATATACCCATGGCATCGGATGCAATGCCGGTCAAGCAGCGACCATACCCCATGAATCCAAAACACGCCCATGCTGTCAAGGAGGAAATTGACAAGCTAATCACAGCTGGATTCATTTACGAAATTGAGCACACAGACTGGGTGTCACCCATAGTCATTGTGATGAAGAAAAATGGCAAGATCCGAGTGTGCGTCAAGTGAACGCTGCTACAAAGAGATACAATTATCCCTTGCCGTACACCGAGCACATGCTTGAGAGAGTGGCAGGCAAGGAAGCCTACAGTTTTCTGGATGGCTTCTCAGGATACAACCAGGTGCAAATGCATCTTGCAGACAGGCACAAGACCACCTTTTCCACTGAGAGTGGGGCGTCTTTGCGTACGTAGTCATGCCCTTCGGGTTAACCAATGCCCCCGCCACCTTTCAACGCCTCATGTGCACCATATTCAAGGACATGCTTCGCAAGGAGTTAGAGGTCTTTGTCGATGACCTGTGTGTCCATTCGACCTGGATTGAACACCTAGACAAACTCCGCGCGGTCTTTGAACGGTATCGCTTATACCGTCTCTCCCTGAACCCCTTGAAATGTCAGTTTTGGGTGAAGCACGGATGCATCTTAGTACACGTGGTGTCAAAGAACGGCATTGCCACGGACTCCTCGAAGGTCAAAGTTATCGTTGACCTTCCACCCCCAAGTAATTATAGGGGAGTTCAATGCTTCTTAGGTCACACAAGATACTATCGACGGTTTGTACTGAACTACGCGCTGATCGCTAGGCCATTGTACAAGCTGCTAATTGTCTTCAAGTGGACCGAAGCATGCCAACGGGCGTATGAAGAATTGAAAAAGGCTCTAACAACGACACCTATTCTACGAGCCCCAGACTGGACCATTGCTTTCCACGTACACATTGACGCCTCTAAGTTTGCCGTGGGGGCAGTGTTGTGCCAACCTGGTGAGCATAACCTAGATTACCTAGTAAGTTTTGCTAGCAGGCAACTCAGTAGACGAAGATGAATTATTCGACAACAGAAAGGGAGGGATTAGCCATGGTGTTCACCGTGAAGAAGTTCCGGCATTACCTGCTGGCCACCCCCTTCACCTTCTTTGTAGACCATCAAGCCCTGCTCTATTTAGTGAACAAACCTTGTGCTACACGACGTATAGCTCGATGGCTTCTCCTGCTCCTAGAGTTCGATTTCTCCGTGGTGGTGCGGAAGGGAAAACAACATTACATGGCTGATGATTTGTCCCGTATACCCACAGGAGAAGCCGCTGGACAAGGCATCATGGACGAGTTACCGGACAGCCACTTATTCCATCTGTCCAGGGAAGGAGACCTATTCAAGGCCGATCTGACACCATACTGGGCAGACGACATAGTCCAAGTGCTCGAGCATGGGCTGCCCAAACGATCAATAGAACGGGCACGGCTTAGGCGCTTGATCCTGAAAATCCTGCCCTACCAGCTGATTGCAGGCCAACTCTATAGGCTGGGGCAAGACGGATTGCTATGTAGATACGTATGTGAGCATGAGATGCACGATGTGCTCTCAGAGGCGCACAACGGTATTGCAGGAGGACACTTTAGCGGAGACACGACAGCACAGAAGGTGCTGCAGTCCCAGCTATGGTGGCCCACACTTTTTCGCGATGCTACACAATTCGTCAAGCATTGTGACGAGTGCCAACGGACAAAAGTCCCGATTCGTAAGGATCAGATGGAGTTAACCCCTATTATTGCTTGCCAACCTTTCGAAAAATGGGGGATTGACTTCATAGGACCCATCAGCCTCGCGGCGCAATACTCACAAGCCAAGTACATCGTGGTGGCCACGGATTACCTCACCAAATGGGCAGAGGCGAGAGCCACACGGAGAAACGATGCTAGAACGACTGCCAAGTTCTTATGGGAGCAAGTAATCTCGTGCTTTGGTTGCCCCATCGAACTGGTTAGCGACCAGGGAACACACTTCATCAACGAACTGATAGCCCATCTTCTATCCGCCTTTCTTATCATCCATCGCAAATCCTCACCATACTACCCTCAAGCTAATGGCCAGGCAGAATCAACCAACAAAATTCTCATCAATCTCTTGACTAAAGTGGTCTCAGCCTCACGAAGCGACTGGGATAACAAGTTGATGGCAGCCTTGTGGGCCTACCGAACAGCTTATAAAACGGCCGTCGGTCAAACACCTTTTAGGCTGACCTATGGGACTGAAGCCATTCTCCCATTAGAATTCTTTGTCCCTAGCCTGAGAATAGCGCTCCAAGAACGGTGGGAAGGGCAGGAAGCATGGACGCAATGCTTGGTTGAGCTGGAATGCCTATCAGAGATTCGTCTTCTAGCCACCCACACACTTATCTGCGAGAAAGCTCGACGCAAAAGCTGGTTTGACAAACATGTCAAGCAACGGGAGTTTGAGCAGGGTGACCTAGTGCTCCTCTACTCAGTTAAAGGACATAAGCAAAAGATGAAATTCAGAGGTCTCGGACCCTTCAAGGTCCGGGCAATCAGCCGAACTGGTAATGTCGAGCTTGAGACATTGGATGGTGAAGGAATGGGCTTCTTCAATGGCAGCCGTGTCAAGAAGTACTACTCGCCCACTCATCCTTTGCATGAGCCATCAATGGTAGAACCACCCGTCAAAATACGAGTAGCCACAATTACGGAAATCTACGAGAATGAGGCGGAGCCTGTAGAACCCGCCTACCTTCGTGTCACGGTCATTGCCAAGCAAATGTGCTCCTTCAATGCCCTGATTGATGAGGGGGCGGATTTCAATGTTTTAACGCACAAGCATTGGATCCAGCTCGGAAAGCCAATACTTCATCCCACAACAGCCAAATTAAGCCCATACGGTGCTCAATCCTACCCGCTTCTCGGCACATGCCGAGTCGCCATTTCTATCGAGTTTGAAACTATCCCCATGTTGTTTTACATGTTGCCAAGTACCATGGATACAAGCACAGAGTCATTGCTCGGGCGAACCTTTAAAAAGCAAACTCACTGCAATGTTGATTATGAGTCGCAGCGCATCCACTTAACGATCGACAATGTGCATATTGTCACGACTTTCAGCAAGGGCCTCGTAACCCTATCATCGCTCACAGGGCCACCGATAGAAACAGTCGTGGGTAGGACTAAGGAGGGGGGTCATGCATATCTACCGCACCCAGATCCCCATAAACCGCAGGCCGCAGCACCGAAAGCAAAACTCCAACAGCCTCACTTGCAATGGGTACCTAAACAGCCTCGAGAACCGCCTAGAACTAGACGCGCATGTCTGCATAAGACCTACAAATCTAAATCTAGGAAACCAAGACGCCATCACCGCAAGTGCCGTGTGATTAAACAAATATGGATCCCTAAAATCCTCCTGCGTGCAAAAGGCTACTATGAGGGGAATGCCTCGCTGTGGATCCCTAAAATCCCAACTGCCAAAAGCACTAGTCCTACGTCGACCTCAAGTCTGATCAATCCTTGTCCCTCGACACCTCAAGACCATGAATCGCAGTGCTCACCCCACTCATTCGACCCCTCTACGCGTCAACCCAAGAGAGTCACCCACGCCTATCAGCCCAAACAATGGCCATCACCAAAAGTGGCATCATCCAACCAAGTCAACATGCCGCTCCGCAGCCTAGCTGACTGCAGCAGCGTAACTGCTGAGATCAAACCCGACCCATCCATCTTGCCAACAGCCAGGTTGCCGACTCAAACGGACCCCCAGCCGCAACTCTGTACTGTCAAAACCTCCAGTTCCAGCAAACCTCAACCACCCGTCGGCCTTAAGCCCTCCTATGAACGAAAGTCATTTCTAACGCTGGCCCGCTGACCTTGCAGAGGACACTAGAGATGATGTAGTGAACTGCATCAAACAGCTCGATGCCACCTTTGTTGCACTGGCCCTCAGCTATGACCGCCTGGACTTGGGTCTATTAGCAGAACCCTTTGCAACAGACATGCGCAATATGCCTTGCTCTTGGGAGACTTTTGAATTCGCCTTTGCACAGGCTTCTCGCTCTGCGCTGAGTTGCTCGCTAGCGAGGTCTCCAAAGAGCAAGCCATTAAGCAATGCCTCATCACATCATTTGACCCACGGACAACGTCTGCCATCACTGACCAAGAGAGCGCAAGGTTATCCCACCTGGCGGATATGGAATCACCCTTCTTGAAGCAATGGTACGCTCTTAGGTTGCAATGGGAAGTCGACGGATGTCGCATAATGACCAACGCCGAACAATGTCGAGCCATCAAAATGGCCGAGTATGATCCCACCTACGTCGCGCCTACCTCGTATAGAGTGTTAACCACTCTTCGGGGTCGTATCTCAGGGCACCCCTATCTCGACCGCCTCTTAACAGAGAAAGAGCTCCACATCGCAAGTCGGGTCGACTCCGGTGATTTGCTCACAGATGTCCTCACGTACATCACACATGTAGGCATTCGATCCTGTGACCTGGACTGCGCTGCACAACTGGAATATAACCCCAACTTCTACATTTGGCTCCTACACAAATAAACATGAACGTCTTGGCCCCACAACCTCCAATCCTGGGACGTATTCTTCTTTTCCAAAAGGGGGAAGGGGCAGTAAGCGGATAAACGAAATAAAATCTAAAAAGTAACCAAGTGTGAAACGCTCAAAATTGAAATGCAATATAAAAGGAGGTGATAGAAGTCTGAAAGGAAAAGTTAAGGCTATGGGCAATAAAATCTGCTATGCTTTTGGTCGTCCAGCAAATTAGTTGCCAAAAAATACTAAAGAGGAAAATGACTAAATGTGCAGGTGGCGATCATGGCAAGCCAGGACAAAGCAGGCAAGCTCCCCTTCTCGGAGGAAGAACAAGTAAAGTACGGCCTCACGGTGGAAACAAGAGCTTTCAACCAGTTAAAGTTCCGCCACGTATTCAACCTGGAAGACGTAGTCATCGAAGAACCGGCGGTACGTCAAATTATAGAGCAGTGCCACCTACAGAAGTACCTAGATGCAGTGGGCCAGAGGATAGACTACACCCTATGCGCTGATTTCTTGCATACCTTCAACAGAAACAGGGGCACTGTCACGGTGCGTGACAAGGAAGCTACCAAACAAGTGCAGATCAAGCTAACCCCCGAGCTGGTGGAAAGGGCACTAGGGCTGCCAAATAAGGTGGAAAGGAAGCCAAAAAGAGACATCTATGCCATGTTGGGGATGGATAAAGTGAAGGTTCACACCAATGACGGAATTAGCCTGGCGGACATCCCCAACCAAGAAATTCAGCTGCAGGCAAAGATGGTGCACGCCCTGTTCTCAAGCCAGAGGTACAACAGCATTATGACCTGAATCAATGTACCTCTGCTCGACAGCGTCGCAGCGCAATCGCTGGACGAGGTGAACCTCAATGGGTTCTTAAGAAAGACAATTGAGGCTTCGGCAAAGGCCCTGGCGACAGGAGGAAGAGCCGTGGCAGGAGAGTCCCCGTCATCCCGATCGACCCGCAAAGCCTCATCCTCCAAGGCCTCCACCATAGGGTTTGGAGGTGTCCTTACGGCAATCATTCAAGAAGCAATAGGGCAGGGACAAGCAGGAGAAGACAAAGAGGGAGGTGACGAGGAAAGTGGCGAATCACTATCACAATCCCAGCCTCACGCTGAAGAGCAGCAGAGGTCATCTGATGAAACAAAAACGGACACCGATGAGGAGGGAGAACCCCAGGCTACACCACAAAGGAAGGCGGAACAACGAACTAAGGCCCTATATGGAAAAAGAGAGGAGGAGCGAAAGAAGAAAGAGAAGGAAGATCTGGAATGGGCCCAAAGGGAGTCGGTAAGGGATGAGGAGGAAAGAAAAAAGAAGGCCGAGGAGGAGCTGAGAAGGAAGGAAGAGAAAGAATTGGAGCTGGCAACCCATCGCTCCATCCAGGAACAGCAAAGAAGAGACGAGGAAGGAGTAGAGGGTCCGCACCAACCTAAGGCACCCGGTCCCAATACTGGTGTGTCCGAAATTGCGCCCCCGCCCCCTACAGAAGGAAAAGGAAAGGACCTAATCAGGCCAGCTTCCCCTCTCCTCATACCACCAATGCAAGCCACCCCTATCATGATGACACCCCTTGCCACCGCCACCTGGGGGCACACCCCAAAAGTCGACGAGAACAATGTGGTCACTTGGCTGCAGTTTCTGGTGGAAAGGGAGCTGGCAAGGGAAGCAGCCATGGCCACCCTAGCTTCAGGAGCCAAAAGGGCAACCACGGCTGAACTGGAGCCAAGGTCGGAACTGAAAAGGTAAAAATTAGAAGAGGTCGCCACCACTACGACCATGCTCCACCCCCCACCTCCAGCAGGCCAATACGACGAGTACGTGAAGGAGCTGCTCGCGCAGTTGCAAAGGGACAGACAGGAAAGGAGGATAGCCGTGGAGGAGCTGGAAGCAGAACGAGAATCACAAGCCACCCTCCAACTGGAAAGAATGAAGCAGATAACAGAATATCAAAGGGAAATCGATGTGCTCAGGGAGGAAGCCAGCACTAAGGAGGCGGAAGAATTAAAATCCCTAAAGGAACATGACGCTGCCTGGGAGGGAAGAAGAAAAATCTTGATGGAGCATCTCAACGGGGAGAGGGAAACAAATGCCCACCTTCGGCGCAAAAATGATCAGTTATCTGCAGTCAACCTGGAAGCGCAAAGCCAGCTTGACAAAATCAGACAGGAGGCTGCAGAGCTGGACCAATTAAGGGCAGAACAGGTACGAAGGATGCAGGTGAAGCTGGACCAGCTCAATGCACAAATCGCAGAGGAATGCCAGGAGTAGCCCCGCCTGCATCGTGAGCTCGAGGCCCAACAGCAATAACTCATGGCAATGACTCTCCATCAGGGGGAGAGCCTGGAAGATATGGAAAGAAGGGCAAAAGAATGGTCCGATCATAACGAGTATAGAGTATGGGACTTAGCACGCCGGCTAGCCAAGGCCGAAGGAGACAGGGTGCTGACTAAGAATCAGGCAAAAGTGGCCCAGCTCTCCATGATAGCCCAGCAGCACACCTTTCTCAATACGTTGCTCCACACCACCAGACCAGAAGGAGATGAAGCCAATGATCAGCTGCAAAGGAAACTAACCGTTGCGCGCAGAGCTCTCACAGCAGGCCTGCATGTGCCGCTGCAGCTAGGAGGCCCGCCGCAGAGCCTAGAAGAGCAGAGAATATATCTTGCACAGGTAGGCCTGACGGTGCAGAAGATAGATGACCTCGGTTTCACAGAGGAAAAAACACAAGAAGATGAGCAAGCAAAAGGGGGTGAACCGGAGCTCGATCTGGGACCTCAGGAGGAGGAATACGTCCCACCACCCCCTCAACCACAACAAGCCGAAGTGCAGCCCCCTGATACATCTGCCGAGAGAAGAGCAGCCCAAACCAACCGTAGGAAAGAGATGGTGGAGAAGGCAAGAAGAAAGCTGAATGCCAGACTTGTCCCAAGACAGCCTGCCCCTCTCCTACTGCGCACCCAAGATTCCCCTGCTGAATTCCGTGCGGAATTGATTATCTGGGAACAGCAGGAGTATAACCTCGACCTCTTCGACTTGCGCTTTGAGTTTCCCACTGCCTTGAATAGGGTACCGCCCATTTAATTGGTGGAGGATGTCATTGCCATGGGGGCAAGGCTCAAAGCCAAATGGTTAGCGGAGCGCGAGGCTCACCCAACTGCTTAGGGAGCCGAGGACCGCGAGTTTTGGCAATATAAAGTCCTCGAGGTGCCTAGATTAGTGGAAGGCTATAATTGCCAACCCATCTGGAGGAGATGCATTTTCTACGTCAACCTGGAAGCATGGATGGAATTTTCCAACACCCTCCCTTCAGAGAGAAACGACCCCATTTTTATGCCGTATCCTCGAAGGGTAGGGGTAGACTTCAATCCGTCCATCCACGGCAGGTTCGATTTCCCCATCATCTATAATACCAATAGCACCTCCCATAGAAACACCCTTTTTTTTACCCTCCCCGACTTGTATAGCTTTATAGATAAATTTCTTAGCGATTTCACCTCTTGCCTCAACCCCGCATTCATCACCACTTGTAATTATCTTAGGTTAATTAGGATCCTAGTCCACCAAGAGCCCGCACCCCAAGAACGCCACCTCCCACCCCTCTATTTTGACCCCAACGCCATAGACAGCAACACCATGACTCGCCTCATGATGCATGCTTCTCTTTTGCCATCTTTCTGTGGTGCACTACTCGAAGACATGAACGACAGCAAATTCACCCAGTGCAACCACCCCTTCCTTTCTGCCACCACCCTCAAAACCCGCCTCCACATCAAAGGCTACTTGTTGAGTCGAAAATTCCTTAATAAGGCCCCCTGCCCTCCACCAATCCCTACCCACTATTCAGATGACAAGGAGTAAACTCCTGTCATGCCCTTGTACCGCTTGCCTCCATGTATACGCCTCCTCATGCTACTATATTTTTAAAAAAAAGAGAGGACGGAAAGATGCACCACAATCACCGCACCTAGGACCCTCCCTAGCCCCCCCCCCACTTCACACTTAGGGCACATCAAGGGCAGGACATTCAGACCTGTCACCCTAAGACTTGCACTGCACCACCAACAAAGCACGAACTGGGTCCTCAAGTGTGGGACATTACCAAGGGCTTGCCCAAGGTTAGACCCATCTCCCAGTTCCACTGGCACGGGCACCATGCACTACACAGTGAGACAGACACACCCCCTAGGAAGTGCACCACTTTCCTTGCATGCTATGTTCATGTTTCAAGAACGGGATGTTGGGTTGAAGGGGATCATCTACTACATCCTCCAATGACAAGGAATTTTTCCAGGAGTCAAACATGACCCCATTACAGCAACTTCAAGAGCTTCACTGCGAATGTTTCAATGGCTCAACGGATTTCATGTTGCCAGTCATCCGCCTACTGATGGCCGCCATGAATGAACCAAATCAAGCAGAAGGAAAACCCCGGGATGGGCTGCCATTGCCATTGGCATAGATCTTGGAACCTCGCCGTCCAATGATCCATACCCACCGCCTCAAGATCTACGGATTGCTTATTAACACCACAAGCCTGAAGACTTTCAACTCAAATTTGAAGATGCTCTACTCCCTGACAAGGGCTTTCAGACCAGGCCACGGCTTTTCAAGGAAAACAGCGTTCGGAGGGTTTCTCCAGAATAAATCCCTCCAATACCATCCTCCTAAGGGATTGCTTATTGTTTCAAGCGTTTCGGATACTCAAAAGACAACCGGGCTCCATAGGGGTGTCAGAATAGTGAGAAAGATGCCGCCAATCGTCAGGAAACCTAAAGCACGCCGAAATCTCTCCTGGTCATCGTCATCAAACTCCATCACTTCTCATTCACAAGCCTCAGTGTCATCTACCCACCAGTTACACCTAGCAATAGCATCATCTATTCCACTACTTCCCACCACAGTGCCATGGGACTGGCACTCGTCTAGGAGGGGGGTAATGTTAACCCCAACACGAAGAAAGGAAAATAAAAAAGCAAAAGAAAGTGGAAAAGACGCAGGGCAAAGGCGGAAAAAAGGTAGCCCGACTGAAGAAAGAAGAGGAAAAAAGACCAAAAGCGCAAGGGCAACCTTAAAAGTCCAAGGGAAATGCAAAAGGGGAAAGGCGCATTTTAAAATAAAAAGACATACCCTGAAATCTTGTAAAAGAGCGTCGGGCTCTCACCCGTGCAATTTGTAAATGTAGACAGGCGGTGGAAAGAAAGCTAGGAAGATAGAAGGACAATGAGACAAGGGGCCTATAGGCTAATGGCTGACCATGTAAAAAAGGGGGATGACCGCCCATGGAAATTAGGGCATGTATATAAAGTTGAAAAGTGAATGAAAAGCTCATTCTTTGGTGTGTGGCAAAAGGAGTCTTCTTCTTCCTCTCTTCTTCTCTCCTTCTTGCTTGTGTGTGCTCTTGAGAGAGGGAGTGTGAGAGTGTGAGGGAGTGAGTGTGTGTGAGAGTGAGGGATCAAGAGGGTGAAGCTCTTCACCATCTTCTCTCCTCTTCTTCTCTTCTCTTCTCTTCTCTTCTCTTGCACGTGCGGCTATGGAGGATGGAGCTTGGAGATGGAGGAGGCTTGAGGATGCTTGAGCTAGCATCTAGGATCGTGGAACTACCGGAGTGCAAGAGAGAGGAGGGTACTCGATCGAGCATCAAGGTAAGCTCACTACACTCATAGGATTGACGGCGCGTCGGCTAGGTGAGAGATAGCCATTAGAGCTCGCTTGAAATGCTTGAAAGAATAAGCGGTCCGAGGGTCTTGGTGGTTGAGCAAAAGCTCCCACAGTCACTCCTCCCTTGGGGCTGCTCCTCCATTTCTCTTTCTCCTTTATTTTGATGTGTTTCTATGTGAACGTACCCTACGTTCAACGGAATCCCTATCTGCCCTTATAACCCTGTTTGTTGCTTTGAACTGACCATTTTTCCTTTTTACCTACCCCTGTTCCGATGCATGGTTTTTGAGTTATTAATTTTTGACGGATTTTGTATAAATTGGCAAATTTTCCATGTGAACGTGCTTGCTTGCTTCGGAACGGTGATCTTACGTCATAGCCCTGACAATCACCTTCCCCCTTGACATTTTTCCTTTTTAATTCGTGTCATTCCGATGCACGGTTTGTCCAATATTAATTTTGCGATTTTTCGGGACCTTTTCGAGCTTCTTTTTGACATTTTACCATGTGAATATGCCTTGTTTGCAACGGACTTCCAGTTTGACTTGACAGCGGTGTCCACCGCGCCTTTCTCTATATTTTTCCTTCTTTCTCCCCCTTATTCCGACTTTCGGATTTTTAATTATTAATTTTTAAAAGTGTTTTTGAGTGTCTTTTTGGTATTTTTTGCATGTGAACGCCTCCGCACCCTATCAGAATTGCGTTTTAACATGACAACCCTGTGCAACCCCTTCCCCCACACATTTTTTGTTTTTGCTTCCCTCTATTCCGGTGCATAGATCTTCTGTTATTAATTTCTGACCGTATTTGTGTGTGTCATTTTTACGTTTTTCCCATGTGAACGCATCCTCTCGCGGTCGAAATTGTGTTTTGATGTGATAAGGTTGTTGGGCGCGTTCTTCTGCACATTTTTCCTTCTTTTCGCCCTGCATTCCGACGAGCGGATTTCCCGAAATTAATCCCCGTATGTGTTTTCGGAGCCATTTTTTGCGTTTTTTGCATGTGCACGCCCTTTATTCCCCCCGAAACCCCCGTTGACCTTTTCCCTTATCTTCTCCCTGCCGTCTGGTACATTTTTTGTTTTTATAACATTTCATTTCACCGATCGGATTGTGAGATATTAATTTTTCTTTATTTTGACATGTTTCGTCCGACGCGTCTCGCGCGTGCACACTTGCATTTTTGGTTTTATGTACCTTGCCACGCCCGATCACGTACGCGCACCCCGTGCCGATGTCCCAATGCTATTCCGATCCCGCCACTGCAAATTTTTTTTACCCCGCCCCGCACATGCGCACGAGACGGGGGCATGCCTTTCTTAAAATTTTAATTAATTTATTTATTTATTAGTTTTTCAAACATTATTCCCTCCCCCTCCCCCTCCCGCGTCCGTTCCAACTCCCCCCTTCCCTCTTCTCTCTCTCCTTATCTCTCTATCTCTCCCTTCTTCTTTTTTTCTCTCTCCTCCCCCTCCCTCTCTCTCTCCTCGTAACTTCCCTTCCTCCCTCCACCCTCCTCCTCTGTTCCCTCCCGCCACCATATTCCCCCCATTCCCTGCCTCCTTCCTACTCCCTCCCCCTTCCTTTTGCCCCCTTCTCCTTCCCTCTCTCTCCCCTACTCCCCCTCCAGCTCCCTCCCAGGCGCCGCCCTTCCATCCTTGCCGCCTACCTCCCAGCACTGGCCCCTCGTGTCACCTGCCGCCTTCCTCTTCGACGCCTCCAACCGCCCTGTTTCCCTCCCTTCGTCGCCTAGCGTTCTGGCCGCGCCCGCCCGCCTGGAGTCTCCCCACCTGACGCCCACCGCCCTGATGTCCGCCCTGCTGCCCGATCGCCAGCGCCCGCCGCCTGGGCTCTGACCCGCGGCCACCCGTCCAGAAGCCCCGTCCTGCCCGCTTTCTGGCCGCGCCCGCCCGCCTGGAGTCTCCCCACCTGGCGCCCTGCCGCCCCTTCCAGGCGTTGTCTGCTGCCGCCCTGCATTCTCAACCTCTTCCCCCATTCCCACCCCCCTTAGCCCCCCAGTCACACCCCCCAAACTCCTCCCCCCCCCCCCCCCCCCCCCCTTAGCCCCCAATCACACCCCCCCAAACACACAACATCCATTACCCCCATACACACCCCAAATTCACACAACCACCTTCCCAGAAACCCCCCATTCCCACGTACACACACCCACCCTCAAACCCCCATTCACACTACCCCACAATTCACACACCCACCACCCTCATAACACACAATTCACACACACATTCCCCTCACCCCACCCTTAATAACCATTCCCACCACCCTTTTTAAACCCCACCATACCTTAACCCTTTCCTAAGCCCACCCTTCCCTCCTTAGCCCCTATTCACCCCCTCCCGCAGCGCAGTCCAACAACTAAACCATCGGATCAAACCCACCTACCACCCGTGTTGCTGCAGTTT
Organism: Lygodium microphyllum; assembly: GCF_053477565.2. Taxonomy (NCBI): domain Eukaryota; kingdom Viridiplantae; phylum Streptophyta; class Polypodiopsida; order Schizaeales; family Lygodiaceae; genus Lygodium; species Lygodium microphyllum. The sequence goes on from NC_141154.1 coordinate 9,793,876, forward strand.
TTATCGTATCTCCTAGCAGTTGTTCGCGTGCGTGTACATGAGAGCATGTTTTTTAGCAGTTGTTCACGCGCGGGATGTGCGTTTGGCTTTGTCCGTGAGGTGGTGCATGGTGGTTCATGCACGCGCAGCTGTCACGGGTGTCCGGCTATTCCTTTTGGACATCTCGAATATCATTTTTTAAATCCAAAACTCCATTAAACACATTTAAAATTAGAAAAAAATAAAAATAATAAAAAAAATTCTAAAAATTTACCAAAAATTACTGAAATATTTTTCCACCATTTTATAAATTTTTTTCTTGCAAATTCCTATTAAATAATTCCAAAAAATTCAAATTATCTGAAAATCTTTTTAATTTGATGGAAATTGCTAAAAAATTTACAAAAAAATACATAAAAATCAGAAAATAATTAGAAAAAATTCCATTTATCCGTTTATCTATTTTGGAAATTTTCTTGCCAAAAAAATATTTACATACTGTTGGAAATTTTATTTCTTTTTGCAACATCTTATGACAATGTATTTATTATAAATTAGATTTTTTTCAAACCTCCCCAACATTAAATGAATATTTCCATCACATTGACACAATATTGGTTTCTGTCCTTGTAGTGGGAAAATTTGGGTTCTTGGTTTTTTTTTTTAAAACAACACAAACAAAAACAAAACTTAAAAAAAAAAAACAAATACAACCAAACAAACAAAAACCACAAACTAAAAACATAAAAACCCTACAAATCCACACATCCAAATAAATCCAAGACATACATTTTTTTTTTCTTCTTTTCTTTTGGTCGTCCGTTTTATTGTTCTTGGTCATGGACATGGTGTTAGCTTGTTTTTGTTTTTCTATCCAACAGGACGACTCTTGGCAGTCGACTGTTTGACAGTTTTCCGGATTTTTGTGGATTGGGCACTCCACTTTTGGGAGGTAGTGATTTCAGACTTTGCAGACAGACCCACACATTACCAGGTTCATTCCTTTTTCCCTCTCTCACTTGCACAATAACACACATTAATTGTAAATAAAATCAATTGAACCTTGCACACACATAATTAACAGACTGCATCTCATAAATTGTAAATAAAATGAACCGGACGTTAATTGTAAAAAGAACCCGCGCCGTTGCACGTGCACCTTGGCACCCTAACCCACATAAGTTGTAAATTAAAATCAATTCACAAATGCACACGCACACGCGTTTTAGACACATTAATTTGTAATTCAAATCAACCCCCGAAGTCACGCATGCATGCAGGTAAGTGCCACACATCATCTAATTATAACAAGGAACTGCATTAGTAGAGACCGAGTCAGTCAGTCCAGTCGTGTCAAAGTCTGAGTGGGGTTGGGTTACGATGTCGACTCACCATGCATTAACGGGTTAATTTAATAATGAACGATGCTTAATTGTTTACATAATAAAATATGAGTCGTTAGTTTCACTCACACACTTCACCGCACTGTAGGACGTGAACGTTATGTGGGAGTGGGAATAGTAATGTGATATTGGTCAACATGGTATTTATGATTGCATCATGATTTTTTGAGTCTTTGTCTGGGCTACAGAATGTAGTTTTGTTTTATTTTCTGCCTGATACGGGGTTACAGGGTGTATGTATGTTTGCATACCATGAAGCTTTCGGTCGCACGTGTGTAGAGGTCATGTTGTTTTTTTTCTAGGATGTGGTTTGCCAGGGGGTTTTTATGGTCTAGTCAGTTGTGTTAATTAGTTGGTTTCCTATCAATGGTCTCAATCTTGGTTTTGTTTTTGGGTTTTGCAGGTTTTCTTTTTGTTTTCCTGGTGGTGTGTGTGGGTTTTTCTTTTACCATAGTCTGAATGGCACCTCTTTCTACGCCTCCAATTGTGGTCTAGGATGTTCCTCTTGCGGTCCATGATTATTATCTTCTGTTAGAGGTAGATTGTATTCGACGAGCTGGCCTTCGCTCGTTTGTGGCTCTCACTTTACCACCTGTGGATGAGAAGCTGTGTTATTCTTTCCTTGCTTCTTACAAAAACCAGTCTGGCCTGGCTTACAACCAGACATTCTATTTATCAGTAGCCAATATCGGTGAAGCACTATGCTTGCCCTTATCTACTTCCTTTGTGCCCAGTGGTAACCAGCTAGCTACTGACGGCTAAGGAGATAGTTACACTAATGAAGAAGGAAACTTCCACTCCCTTGCTCCTTAACCAGCTCATTAATAGCTCAGGGGTGTCTGTTGCCCACATTTCTTCTCCAGTCTCGAAGCGGTTATGCCAGTTCCTACAGGACTGGTTCATGTCGGGGAAGAATGCATCCAAATACCTGTCAAAAGAATTATTCACAGCTTCTGTGAAGATTCTGGAGGGAGCTAAATTCAAATGGGCAAGTTTCCTGTTATCCAAGATGGATCAGCATTTCCAGCGTGTCAGGAAAGGTCAAAATAGTACTGTTTCTTATGGTGCCTTCCTACAAAGGATCCTTACTTTTGCACCTCCTCCTGGTGGTGTTCCAGTGCCAGATCTAGTTCCTTTACCAGTGTAGCCTACAGTATCAGTTTCTTCTCCTAGGCCCATGCAGCTTAATTCAAAAGATGAGGAGTCACCCGTTATTTTTTCTAGAAAGAAACGCCTTCGCACAAAGGGACCTTCCAATCCTTCTGTCCAAGATCCATTGGTGCAAACATCCATTCCTGCTGTGTCTGGCATTGCCATTCCTTCATTCCTTTCCTGTACCAATCTGTTTGCCGCTCAAAAGGAAGGAAGATTAGATTCACAGATCCCTTCATCATTACAAACCATTTTAGCTGGACCCATGCTTCCACATATGGTTTCCAATGTCCAGTCTACTTTGGAAACTTCCCTTACTTCCTGTCTTCAGACACTATACACCATGTTTACACTTCCATGCAAGACAAGGTGGATTCCCTCACTGGTCAATTGAGTAAGGCACTGGAGGATCTGTCTTCAGAAAGGGCTACCCTCAGTGATATCCACAATCAGATGACTACTGCCACAGCCTTAATGGATTCACAGAAGGTCACTATTCATGAGCTAGAAGCTAAGGTTGTTAAACTAGAGGAGGAGAATGCATCTTTGATGCTTGAGAAGAATTCTGCCCTTGCAAAGATGGTTACTTTGGCTACTAAGCTTGCTACTAGTGAGGGTCAGTTCCAGCAATCTCAGGACATTGTAGAGTCCCAACGAAAGCTCATTGAAGAACTTAATCAGAAGGTGGATGTTCTTTCTGTTTCCCCTCCTGCTCCTTTATCTTCTATTGTGTCATCCCAAGAGAAGCTTAATCAGTTGCAATATAAGGCTAAGCTCTGTGATGGGTTCTCAACTAAGGTTGATCGCCTTCAGTAGAGCGGATGGATTGTGTGCAGAGTGATTTTGTCCATTATACTGAATTGGTGTCACCTCCTCCATACTTTTGGGTGAAATATCATCAACAAAGGTTTGCCTTATATATTTCTTTGAGCAATGTGGATTTAGAGCCTCCCGAGGATGGATGGTCCAATCTCTGGCCTGCAGATCTCTTACGAGCTATTTTTGACAGATTTGTGGATGATTTGATTTCCCATGAGGTCCAGTTACTCTCTTTCATGTATCTTACAGGCTATCTACAGATCCTTGATGAGGAAGATTTAAATGTTTATGTGGGAGATGTCATCTTACAGGCAGTGATGTATGTACATTCAGTTGAGCTTCTGTTAGCAAAGAGTCTAAGAACTTATCATGAGCAGACGTCTTGGTGCAAGGGATATGCTTGGCATCCACCTTTGGAGGATGTTGCTTTGAAACCTCGCCGCCTCAGAAGTGTCTTTCATAAATCAGATATCCAGCCTCTTCAATCTCAGTTGTTGAGCTTCATTGCTGATAACCCATTATTAACTGAGTCTTTCTTTCAAGATTTAAATTTTTGATGTTCTATTTATCCTTTAGATCGTGCTAATCTTTTATCATATTCCCTAATGTCTTATCGTTTCCCATTATATGTTTCTCTTCTTTCATCTAGCCCTGATAATATTCCTCTCTTATCATTTACCCCTTCAGGATTTCCTCACATTCCAGTGTTCACTACATGTCCTTTCATTGCTAATCCTATAGTATATCCTACTCCTTCTGACATTCCACCTATTGTTCCTCCTGTTCCTTCAGTTTTTCCAACAGAATCCCTTCATACATTTTTGGTGTATTCTCCATCTTTTCCACCTTCTTTATCCCTTCAATTACCCTCTTTTTATGATCTGTCCTATCCTCCATTACAATGCTCTCCTTTCATTCCATTACCCTCTCCGACAGATTACATTAACCTTCCTCCCCAAACAGTGCTGGATACCTCAGGGTATGATGGTGACATCCTTCGTAGAAGATAGTGGAGATTACATGATTCAGTGTGACAAGTCCAGTGTTTAATTGGCCTTTCATTCCAGGGTCCTGGGATACTTCTGCAGCATGTTCCAATTCTTACCTTCACTTTGCTAGGGTACATGGTACTTCTAGAGATACCACAGCTCGTCTTGCTGCTCATTTTTGCTGGTATCTTGCGTTCATGCATCATCAATCACATTTGAATACTCGCAAAGGTATCCCCCAGATGATGATTAATCCAAATGAGGATGTAGCAGTTGCTCAGATGGATCTCTTGTATTATTTTGCACAGGCCTTCCCTACCAGACTCATCATTTTATTGGAAAGGATGTGTTGCCTACAATTCCTCCAAAATGTTCCTCAGTACTTTGTGGATGAAAACAAAGCCTTGGACCGCCTTAAAATTAATTTGCAGTTTAAGAAGAAATATCTTCATCCTACTTAGTAGGAGGGTTTTCTTGATTGTATCCACTCTCCTTTTTAATGGAAATTTCTTCTTTCTCTTCAACATTTTTGAGGAGATGTGCCATTCAGATTATATTTGTGTATGGGTATTTTTTGTACTGGGTATTGTTATTTTTCTTGGTGGATGAGGAGCTGATGAAGATGGAGCTGTAAAGATTGATGATGTTGCTTATTAGCTGGATGAAGTTGCAGTTGAAGATTTGGAAGCTGAAACATATTATATAGGTTTTATGAAGCTGATATTGGGGTCATGATTGTAGCTGCTACATTGTGCTGATTGAAATTTTTTTAGCAAAGAGATTAGAGCTTTTATTCATTTTTTACTGAGGTTGCAAGGACACTTCCTTTCTAAGTGTGGGGATATGTTGAGTGTGAAATATGTTGGTTTTTGGGCTGATTTTTTGTTGTTTTTAATGATAAATGGTTGTTTATTTTGAAGTGTTTGGAAAGGTTTGGATAAGTTTGAAGGGTTTTTGATGGGTTTTTTATGAGAATGTTTGGTTCTGTAAGGTCTGATTTTGTTATGTTTTGTTCTGTTTTGTTTCTGTTTTGGTAGCAGAGATGGTTGAATGAATGATTTGAGAGATGATTGAAGTTGTGTAAAGAGGTTTATGAAAGATTGAATTGGTTTTGTTTTAGTTTTTATGATTTTTATGGGTTGTATTGATCTTCTGTGAAGTTCTGTAACCTTTTGTAGCTCTGTTGTTCTGTACTTCTGTTGCTTTGTGGTTCTGTTCTGTTGTTTCTGTTGAGTGTTATGATGGATGTGTGGATATTTTGGGAAGTGTATTTGTCTTAGGAAAGGATGAATGGAAGCTCTATTCAAGCTAATTGAAGTGAAGAAGTAACTGCTAAAGATTTACAGAAGATTTACAAAAGGTTACAGAAGACAGTGACAGAAGACAGATTTCACAGGACACTATGAAGTCTCTGGTGCCTCTTCGACGTAGACATACCTTTTGGAAGGTGTATCCACGACCTAAGAAGGATTATTGAGAGTGATTATTGAGTATTGTAGTGAGGATATGATGTACTATGGATGGAGAGAGAGAGAGATCAGAGATAGTCAAATCTATGAAAACAGTGTAATTGTATATGAGAGATTGAAAGAGAGAACTATGAAGACATTGAAGATGAATACTATGTGATGTATTTCCATTCAAAGATGGTGCATTCCTTTGTGCTCTTTGTTATCTTGATGGAGATTATGAAGGTTTTGAAGATTATGGTTGATTTTATCAAATCCGTGGGAGATCTACATGATGCTGAATGAAGATTTGTTGTGCCTGGTGTTCTTTTCTTCATTGTGATTATATAAAACCTAATAAAAAAGCTTGTTGATGATGACAAGACAGTTTTTTTTGCAGTAGAAACCCTATTTCCTTGGTGTCTCTCTTGGGGATCCACTTACCTTCTTCTTATTTATATAATTAAAATAAAAATTGAGAGAATCTGCAATGCGAGAATTGCGAGTTTTTAGAAAAAATTGAGGGTTTTATGCATTTGTATGGTTCTTATGGTGTTCACATGGGGTCATATGAAGTATAGTGCTAGTTCTTGGTTCATGCAAGCTCTATATATTTGAAAATTAGAAATAATAATAATAAATAATAAGATAAATCAAAAAATTAAATTTTATATGGAAAATTTTAGATTTTACACACCAAAAATTTATAAAAATTTACAGATGTGTATGTGAGTGTATGGTGTGGCTAAGACATGGATTTAGCCTCAACCTATCTTGATTTTTTATGTTAAAGTATGTATTTTATATATATATATATATATATCACATTAAAAATACTCTTTACACCTACAATGAATGCAAAACCATAAACGATAGAGGAAAAGGATTGTGAGGAGTTAAGAATCCATTGAAATATGCTTTTATGCATATCTTCACATATAAGATTCATTCATTTTAAGTCTTTAAAGAAGGGCAGTAGCATGAATTACTTTGATGATGTATTAGTAACGATACATCGTATTAAGGTGAAATCATGAAAAGAATTGCTTGCATACAATCCATGTTGTTTGATCTATAAGTTTACATATTTGTGCACTTAAGCACATTCACCTTTGCATTACATTACATATGTACGCTATCAAAAACATAAAACTTGGATTCATTGCACTTTATTGTTACAATCATTGACCCATGCTAAGAGCATAAGGAGTCCTACGATTTAGAATAGTACATTCATTTCCTTTGGCACCTGATTTGGTAAGGATTGAATTATCTTCTAGAATGAATATAAAGAGAGGACTATGTTTTGTATGCACTTTATGTTAAAATGGTGCATCTTGGGGCTAATCCATGGGATGTAGGATAGTCATAGTGGACCATAGTAATCAGCTGCCTGGGGGTGCTCCTTGTGTATGTGATATGACATGCTAGTCACCAATCTATTTGGGAACTCCAATTTCTTGGAGTTGGGAAGGGATTCGTTGGACTATAAACATTACAAATTCATGTCTAAGTTAGATCAGTGTGTGTAGCCTCCAAATGCTCCTAGCTATGAGGCTATGGAGTATTTTGGTTGAGCATAGAGACCCACCTAGAGCCCTAGAGCTAGTGTTGGGCCCATTTTTTGGTCCTAAGAGGTGGTGTGTTTGTTGAGAGCCGCTAATAAGTAGCAATTTCCAAATCTTAGTTAATAGGAACCAATTGTTTATTGTATGCCAAAGGACATTGAAATAGATCCGTTATTTCTTGATAGACACTATCAAGCCAAGATTCAAAAGCATGAAAGAGCCAAAAGGGCTAGTCAGCATGATGAGATCCTTAGGAGATATTCCCCTCAATGGAGCAACTTGATATCCCTACAAGGAGGGAGGGGTCTTAGTGACCCTAGTGCTACAAGTAGTTCTTTAGGAGAAGAAGGAATCTCTAGTACTTCCCCTCTCTTGGTAAATCAACCCACTTCAAGTGGAGTTGTAATCCCATTATTATAAACTCCTACAACAAATCAAGAAGGAAGCTCTAGTACTTCCCCTCTCTTGGTAAATCAACCCACTTCAAGTGGAGTTGTAATCCCATTATTATAAACTCCTGCAACAAATCAAGTACTTCCCCTCTCTTGGTAAATCAACCCACTTCAAGTGGAGTTGTAATCCCATTATTATAAACTCCTGCAACAAATCAAGTTCTCATCATGGCGCAACCTATTACAATTCCTATAGGAAAACCAGATCTACCAGCCTTAGGGTTCCCTCCTCTACCCATTTTTAATCAGTTTAGCAAAGGAAGATATGGAGCTCCACATTAGTGAGTTCCAAAAGTTAATGTTCAAGTGTTGAATTCAAGATGAGGGACATTTGATGATGTTCTTTAATATGACTCTCAAAGGAAGAGTTGCAATATGGTATCACCATCTAGAAGTTGGAACCATAACTCTAATCAATTTATTATTTAACCATAATTATATTCAATTTAATTTTTGGTCTTTGGAAGAGGGTTTTCCCCTAAGGAGAGACGGTTAGTATTGGCTACTTATTCTCAATGTAACACATCAAAAGCTCATGAAAATATTTGAGTGTATGCCAAGAAACTAAAAGAAGTGCTTCGCAAATTTTAAACGTATATTTCCATTCCAGCTCTTGCTCAACTACAATACCTTTTATATGCACTAGACTTTAATATCCAAGTGTGATTGAGCAATGTTGCTCTTGCTTACAATAATACTACTATTACATGAGCAGAGGAGGTAGAGTCATGATTACAAGTGGCCTACACATCTAGGGAGAACTTGAATTTGAGTCTAGTGATTGGAAATAATTTGGCATTGACCAATGGAAGTCCCATGATCAATTCAAATGGGAAAGCAAGCATAATGCGGAGTGTGCCCGTTGTGCCATCTCCTTCTTATGTGACCTTGCTAATGGCTAGCTAGATCGCGAAGTGGAAGGTGAAAGGCAAGTAACATTCTTGGATACTGACAGTAGTGAACATCACCTGAAAGTGGGTCTCAATCATCAGCTAGTTAGACCAATTGACTGGAAAGTAGATGATATTGGCTATGAGTCTAGTGCATTAAATGTTCTTGGAAAAGTCAAGGACATGATGAAGCATTATACTGCTATGATAGCGAAACAGTATAGACAAATAGCCTTAGATGTTAATTTCTTAAAGAAGCAGCAAAACTTGATAGGAAGTCAATGCCTTGAAGAGGGTGGTCCATGAAGATTCAGTTGTAAGTGGTGTGGAAGTTTGCACTTTCAGAGAAAGTGTCCTAATGTCAAATGCAACATATGTGGGAAGTCCGGCCATCTAGCTAGTACTTGCATGAGTAAGATCAACTCTCATCAGCATTGGAGTAAGCAATTAGGTCTAATAAATCATCGAGCACAAGGGAAAAACCTTCAGCAAGATGAGGGACCAAAACAAATACTACAAAGAGGAAAAGCTATCATAGAGGAGCTGCCCAATGTTGATGGTGTGAGCCTTATCAAAACTTTGCGTGTCAATGCCACTGCGGCTTGCAATTTGCAATCCATTCCAAGATGACAAAAGGTGAAAGAAGGTGATAAGGATAATGTAAAACATATTGAGATAAACCCTAAATAGGATGATAAGTGGATGCAAGTCCTTAACCCAAATGTGGAAATAGGTCCTGTAAAAGCTGTTGATGGCAAAGCTGGCCCCAATAAGGTGCCACCGAGGAAGAAGATAAAGGCTAAGAAAGAGGCACCACAACCTATTCAGCAATACCAAGAGAAAGAATGGTCTAGTGGGAGAAGAGAACCATTGCTAATTATCATAAATTTGATTTGCCAAGTTCTCTTTGCGAGGTAAAGCCTGATGTGAATCTCATGCAGTTGATCAAGTTATCTCTAGGAGTACATAAAGAATTTAAGAAGATTCTTCACATTGGGTATATTGTTGAGCCCTTGGGAATAGCTCATGTTGGAGATGATTGGCTTGAACATGCTAAAAAGCATTGTCCAAGGGTAGCACCATACGTAGCCAAAATATTAGTGGAACATGCCATTGTGGACACTGGATCATGCGTCAACATTATGAGTTTAGAATTGATGGAAAAACTGGGACAAGAAATCAAAAAGGGTGCCTCCACGATTCCCTAAATGGCTAATGATAATTTAAGGAAAATTGAAGGCTGCATTACCAAAGTCCACATGGGTGTTGCTAATGTGGAACATATTGTGGACTTTAGGGTTATCATGTTTGTAGGGTGGCCAAGCTATAAAGTATTGCTAGGAAGATTGTGGGTGCAATCATGATATCAAGTTGATATATCCAATGGTTGTCTGATTTTTGGTAGATATACCATACATGTGATAATGGATGCATATCTTAAATCTTCTCAAAGTGAGAGAGTACCTTTATCTTTATCACAATTAGATGCATTAGAGGATCTATCTAACAGTGAGACTTCATTAAAGTGATGAATCAAAAGAGGCTTCCACTATAGAGGATGTCTACCAGGTGACTCTAAATGAGTTGATAGAAGCTGAAAACAATAGAATAAGAGATATGGATGTGATTGAGCTAGATATTGTATGTTGATGATCCACCTAGGGTCTATTCTCAGTCTGGAAGAAAGGAAGGACTACGTATCCTTGATCCAAGAATTCCATGACATTTTCTCTTGGAGTTATGATGAGCTAAGGGGGATTCCTCCCAATTTGGTTGTGCATTCCATTCCTTTGAAGGAAGGTAGCCACCCTAAGCGATAAAAAGTGAGGTGTATGCCTTTTGAGCTAAAGGATAGACTATTTGAGGAGTTGAAATTTTTATGTAAGACTGGCCTAATATTTTTTGTACAACACATGGAGTGATGTTTGCTAGTAGTTATCAAGAGAAAGAAAAATAATCAAATCTGGCTTTGCGTATATTTTTGTGAGCTCAATAAATGGATAGTTAAATATTACTATCCACTGCCATTTATTGACCAGATTCTGGATTAGTTATAGCAAGTAGAGATGTCTATTTATTTATGGACTACTTTGCTAGTTATAGCCATTTTTTGCAGAGTAAGATAAGTTTGAAACAACACTTATCACTATATTTGGTATCTTTGTATATCATGTAATGGCATTTGGATTATGCAATGCACTAGGTTCTTGGAAAATGTACAACTGATAAGACTTTTGAAGATATTTTCCTGGAGTAGTTGAAAATCTTTATTGATGATCTAGGGGCAACCACCACAAGGGAGAGACAGCTTACTATTTTAAGAAATTTTTTTGAGTATTGCAAGTAGTTATGCATTGCTCTTAATCCAAGAAAGTTCATATTTGGAGAACCCTATGGATGGCTATTGGGCCATCTAGTTAGCTCATCGAGTATTGTGATGTACTTCTAAAGAAGTGTATATCTTTATGTCATCAGTGGTATACTATCAAATATTTATCAATGCACTAGCGGAGAGGATGTTTCCATTGAAAAATCTATTATCCTTTAACTCTCTATTTGTTTGGAGTGACCCATGTCAAGGTTCCTTTGAGGATATAAAGCAAGAACTAGCAAAAGTGTCTGTCCTGAAAGCACCCAAAAGGGGTGAGGTCTTCTATATATTTTCAGTAGCCACAATGCATAGCATCAATTGCTATTTAGCTTAGATTTGGGAGGAAAATTGGTATCATCTAATCACATTTGCTAGTTGTAAATTGGGTATATTTGAGATTAATTATACCTACTTGTATAAGTTGTGCCTTGGGAGGGTATCTACAACAAAGAAATTCAAGCATTACATCCTCCATACAAAGGTGGTTTTTTATACGAAGATGGAGGGGTTGAGGCTATTGATAAATAAGCTGTAGTTGCCTGACTCTCTAGTGAAATGGATGATCACCTTGCAAGAGTTTGACTATGAAATTAGGAGTAAGCCACTGAAGTTGTAGGATATCATTGAATGTCTTGTGGATTTTGGGGAGCCAAATGAAGTTTTGGTTGAAGGTAGCAACCTTGAGGGTCTATTCAAAATTGATATGATCTCATCCCATCTTGATATGGTGCCATAGCACATGGTCTATCTAGAGGAGAGGTTGAAGCTGCCTTATCAAAGTAGACAAATTAGGTAGCAAGCTGTGAAATTTGCCTTGATTTTAGGAACAATATAGTGGCAAGGTGTGGATTATGTTTACCGCCGATGTGTGCTGCCTAACGAGGTCCCATTTATCTTTGAGGAGTGCCATGACTTTGCTTGTGGAGGGCACTGTGTTTGATGGTTGACTGCATAGAAATCTTTGAGAGCTAGATATTAGTGAACATGCATTTTCTAGGATGCTTTTGTTTATGTTAAGAGATTTAATGTATGTAAGACACATGACATTAAGAAGAGTAGGAAGTGCCCATTGACTCCTATCATGGCTATACTACCATTCGAGAAGAGGGGCATCAATTTTGTTGGATCTATACACCCTTCATCGACTACGTGGAAGCATCATATCATTGTGGTGACAGACTACTTTACAGAGTGATCTAAAGCTAGAGCTATGATGAAGGACAATTCCAAGGAGAAAATTGGTTTTATCATGGAACAAATTGTCTGCCATTTCGGTCCACGGAAATATTTAGTGTCTAATGATGGGACACTCTCTAAACAAGGTCATAGAAGCCTTGACAAAAGCTCTAAATTTTAAACATAATAAACTTATCCCATATAATCCCCAAGTGAATGGACAAGTAGAGAGTACCAACAAATGGCTTGTGGGAGCTTTATCCAAGATAGTATCCGAGAGTAAGCGTGATTGGGATAAGAAACTTTATGTGGCTATCTATGCTTATAACACGACATTCAAGAGAGCAATAGGCCACACCCCATTCAAGTTGATATATAGGGAGGATTGTGTCTTACCCTTGTAAATCGAATCACCCACCATGAGATTTGCTCTAAATCATTCATTAGGTGAGGCAAAAGCATTGCAAGAAAGGTTCATTTCCCTTGCACATCTTAATGAAATATGATTGCAGGCTCTATTACATCAAGAGATAGGGAAGAAAATGATGAAAGCACTCCATGACTTCAAGCTGCTATATTATGATGCTCGTCATGAGTTATTCCTCGGCAAGCTAGAACCCAAATGGGATGGCCCGCATAAGATCATGCATATAGGAAAGAATGACTCTACAATTCTTTTAGCATATTTGCAAGGGGTAGAGTGTAAAAATAAAGTGAACTTTAATAAGTTGAAGCCTTACTATGTGTAAGGGTTGACGTTGGACTTGGTGCCTTTGCAGGTCCTTCAAGATCCAGCTTAAACCTATAGTGGGTACCAAGGCATTCGAGTGGATAGAATCATTTATTATCTTGAATATCTATATTTAGAGTAGCATTATCACCGAGTTCAAGTGATCTAGTGGAGTAAAGGTTATCATATCACTAAGTGGAAAGATAGATCTTTTACTTGGGATATTAAGGTCTACTACCACCATTGTCATAAGGTTCTTACTAGTATCCCTATTGAGTTTGGTGAGGAAGGAGGGATTGTACTTATTATTCATCCTCTCTCTCAGGTCAACTTTGACTATCATAAGTAAAAGTAGGCTAATTGGTATGGCGTGGCTTATCAATGAAGATTGGGTCTATACTTTGTATTTTGAAGGAGCTTCTTAAGGGCTCGCTAAGCATGCAAGTGTTGAGGTGGTCATTAAAGATCCTTGGAATAGAATTGTTATGAAAATGAAAGTATATTTAGGAGACTCTTTTACAAATAATATGGCTTTATTAATGAAAGGCAACTTGCAACTAGTGATCAACCAATTGAATGGGACCTATAGTGTGAGAGATCCCATTCTATAGATGTACCATCATACAGCCTTGGATATGTTGCATATTTTTTAGATAGTGACTTGCCATTTGATTCCATGATAGTAGAATCACTTTGTGGATTACCTGGCCAATTATGCTTTTGATGAAGATTTTTTTTTCAAAGATGGTCCTGAGGGGCTCTTAAAATTGCCTTTAGATATTAGCCTAGGACTACTATGGAAGCTTCTTACTAACATGTCCTATTTTGGCTATCAGTGGGCTAGTTTGGGTTATGAGTCAAGTAGCAATTGATCGCCTTCCTATTTTTCCATGAATGCATAGGATCCTTCAATGACATATTTGTTGAACACCCCTTGCCATTTATGCAGGGGATTGGCCAATAATTTGATGCACTTAGGGTGGGGCTTGAGTACCCCATATCCTTGGTCTACTTTTGTGCTTCAACAGAATCATGTGGGGACCAAGGGTTTGTTTTCAGTAGTAAGCCATTGAATGGTGAAATATTTGGTTTATTTTGTTCGGCCAAGAGGGCCATTTCTATTGAATTTATTGCTTGATTTTGGTTAGGCTAAGAGGGCCATTTGGTTGTCTGGTGCAGGTGTGGTTAACAAGTTTTGTTTTAGTGTTGCACTAAACAGATTCAACAGAGCATGGAGGGAGACTTTTACTACACAGAAGCTTCTTGTGGCCAAGTCCACTTAATATCCTTCCATTATGAGTTCTTTCCCTTCATGCTGAATAGTTATGTGTATGTGGGGATTTTTCTTTGGTTGGGGACTGGCATTCAAGGCATAAAGCCAAGGTTAGGTTGAGTGTGCCTGGGGAGATCCAAGCAATTGTTTGCCTCCTGTAAAGATATTATTAGGCACTCTAAGAATAGTTTTAGAAGGTAGTCCTAGTGACCTTATTCTGCTAGCCTTCTAGGCAACTATTTCTAGGAGTCCCTGCTAATTGTGAGGCAGATAGAGAAGCTTTTGAAATAAAAGAAAGAGAAGAAACAATCCATATATCTGAATACTATAGTATACATAGGTGTATAAAAAGGGGTTCTAATACCTAAACAAAAGAAAAAGAAATGAAATGAAAGAAAAATCTCAAAAGTAGATGCTCATTGCCTTGCAAAGGCCTGGTAGGTTCTTGTGGGGACGAGTCTGTGACCCGAGGCTGATGCCTTGTCTTCCTGGGCATGATGTCTAGCTGAAAAAAATTGATAGATGATTTTTTATGCCAAGAAGTGTTTAAAAATAGCCAAAAATTACAAATATCTAGGGAAAAATAGACTTCGTCGAAGGCACTGGCGGCAATCGGTATGATTTTAAGCGGCAATGCCCTAGAAATGCTTAAAAGAGCCACTAGACGGCGATCAGAGAATTTTCATAATTTTTTGGTGTGTGAGATGAGACTTTGGAAGATTCTCGAAAATGGAAGACTTCAAGACGAATGCCCATAATTTTTCAGACCAAGAATCGGACACTGGACGTGGAAAAGGGAGTGCTCGGGAGGCCAAGCCCAAAATGGCAAGTGTGGAAATGAACTTTAGGAGAGCCCAAAGGGTGTGACCCTTTGGGGCTCCCTTTGGGAGCCCAAAAATAAAAAACGTGGGGGGGGGGGGGGGGGGGGGGGGGGGGGGGGCTACGTTTTTTCTACCGCCTGATCAAGAAGAAGGCGCCATGGCTAGAATTGGGGGAGAGATGGATTATGGCACCTACAAACAACCCCCCCAAATGATCTCATGGTTGTTCTTCTTCCTATCTTTGCTCTCCATCCCCGGTCTCCGCTCCTTAATTGGCTGCCTAGTTGTGGAGATTGAAAACTAGTCTTTCTCTCTCCTCCTTCTCTCTCTTGCATAGAGGTAATTCATGTGCAAGAAATCAAGAAGAAGAGGGGCTAAAGAATGCTTGTCTGGCTGTGATCGGATTGCTTCAAGATGAAGTGGAGGCTGAGGAAAGAGGTTCAGCATCGAAGAATGGTTGCTGGTCGGTCCGTGGGCTACCCAGAATAATTATTAAAAAACCCACAACACGCAAGACATGTAGTATGCTTCAATTTTATGAAGAAATTTGTTTGTTTTTGTTGTTTCATGGTCCAAATGTTATTCATATGCGATGAATTTTTGTGTGAACCTTGTTTGCATCATCTTTGAGGGTTGTAACTACAAAAATGCAGTAATAATTTAAAGTCGTTATTAATTCTTTAAAACTCGTAAAATGTCATTTTTAATGGAAATTAATGGTTTTTTTTATTTTGAGTTGGGAAAAAGGAATGGAAATTGGATAAAATTAGAGAAAATATTAAGTTTCAGTCAAAATAATAGGCTAACACAAATAAATAAAAAAATACCTATTTTTCATGAGTAATAAATAGAAAAAAATAGTGAAAACAAATTTTTTTTGGGATTTTTGTGCTAAAAAATATGGAAAAATAAGATTTATGTGCGTGAATGTTTGGTGAGGTTAAAGCATGAGGTTAAGCCTCAGTTTGGCCTTGTCCTTTGTGTTATAGTACGTGTTTATTATTTTCTACATACAAAAATGATACAAAACAACCATTTACACCTATGCAACGCAGCAACACCTAAACGGTAACCGGGGGAATGAAGTTTGTGTGACGATCTAATTACTGAAAAGATACAAATTTTGATTTTCCTCTTTGTGCATAGCATTTAGGGATCGTTCCATAATTAAATATAGGTGACTAGTAGCAAGGAAGTTCCGGTGCTAGTCCTTAAAGCAGCGCAGCACGTGACGCTTAGTTAAAATTCTTGAAAGGGTTGTTTTTCGCACATCACATGGCTATTTTTTTGAATCATAAAATAGTTGTGCACAATTGTCATATACCTTGCATCAAGCATGCCATGTGGTATCTCCTGGAATGCATTGCAATTGATTGATAAACTTTAACCAACACTGAGAGGACAGGAAACCTAAGTTCTAGGTTTAGACGAGTGCTTCCGTTGGGGAAAGTTTTGTGAGGAAAATCAGAATCTCCTGGAACGTTGAATTATGAAAGAGTGGAGTTTGTGCAAATGTTATATGTGTTAGCGATGCATCTTGGGGCCAATCCCTGAGGTGTAGGAGAGTCGCAGTGGAGCCGCGGCAATTAGCTGAGAGGTGCTTCCCTATGTGTGTATTACGAGGCATTATGCCCATATGTTATGGGATCTCCCTCTGAGGAGAAGGGAAGGTGAATGTTGGACTACATATTGGATATAAACGCAAAATCGTCATAAGCATTTAGTGCAAAGTGAGTTTTAGACGCTCCTGGCCTGCGAGGCTGTGTGGTGGGGTTGTCTGTCGTATGCATGAGGTCCGACTAGTGCCATAGCCAGTGCTGTCCCATTTTAGGTCCCATTAAAAATAAATAAGAATGGTTGGAGCAAAAATAAAAATGAGCAAAAAAAAGGATTTAGTGTCACCTTGGGTCACAATAAATCCTTAGGTCACAATATGCTCAACTCCCTCCCTTTTACACACCCAAGTATCAAGTCCAAAAGTAACAAAAAGTGGTAAATTAAAAGGATTTGAAAATGCAAGACCATGCTATAGGAGTGCTCACTTAGTAGGAGTTCCTAGTCTAGTTATCCTAGGTTAGGTAAGGAGGTCAGACCACCACTTAGGATGACTCCTTTGATAGTTATTTTTTTCATGTTTGTATTGGAGTAGTTGGTTAGTGACTAGCTCTAGATCTTTATCAGATTATACTTGGTCTATCCCTTGTGGATCTTCATGCCTTGATTTGGTCATAGATTAGGGTGAGAACTATGTTTGTATTTTATTGTGTATTCTTCTTTGAAGTAGCTAGATTCTCTTTATGGTTTATTTATGTGCAGATCAATTCATGGATTTGATGGGCCAAGCTGCCCCATCTTGTGGTTGCCAATGAGAGCAAATTTTTGAAGCCAATTTAAAGTAGCAAAAAAAGACCCCAGGAGGTGTAAAAGAGTAATCTTTCATGGAAAATGCAATGATTGTGGATCAAGGAACTAGAGTCTTCCTAGATGTATTTCGACACCAAGAACCCAATGCAAGTCCTAACTTGTATATCAGATGAGATCTATGTGACCGGATGGCAAAAAGGTGACTGTTGTGGGTCTAATCTTTGGGTTAGAGGGAGTGGTTAAGTTGGTAGCACCCGATGGTAAAGGGAATATTCCCTGGCCGACTAGTGGAGGCTCATATGGTAGGTCGGGTCAGCAGGCCGACCTAACGACCTTCGCGGGCTATAAAAGCTAAACCCCTTCGCAGCCATCTCTCACTCATCTTTCACCCAGTTAGAGTTGTTGTTCTAGCTAGCCTTAAGCTCTTCACCTATCTTCTGTCTAGATCACCATCTGAGCTTCACACAGTGGAAGCGCACGGGTGGACATCAGTTGTTTGAAGTTAAAGAATTTACTGATTTTCCTCTTATCTGTTGTGTGCTCTCTATCTCTTTCTCAGATTTTGTTCGCTGCGCCATGTAATATTTTACAGGAAGAAGAAGGAGGAAGAGCTCGAAAGAGTTAGAGAGGAGTCAAAAAAGGTAGAAGAGGAAAGGCAAAGAAGGGCGGAGGAGGAAGCCCACGAGCTGAGGATGAAAGAACTGGCTGAGTTGGTAGA
Organism: Lygodium microphyllum; assembly: GCF_053477565.2. Taxonomy (NCBI): domain Eukaryota; kingdom Viridiplantae; phylum Streptophyta; class Polypodiopsida; order Schizaeales; family Lygodiaceae; genus Lygodium; species Lygodium microphyllum. The sequence goes on from NC_141154.1 coordinate 9,812,029, forward strand.
GGCTACTCGTAGGTGTATTGAAGAAACTCATGGAAGAGGAGAGGTCAACCCCTTGAGTCCTCCCCATGAGGCTGAAGAAAGTGGCAGCGCGAGGGCAGCCCCAGTGATTGTAGGCAAGGGAAAGTCGTTGTTGCACCCCCACCTTCCTCCTTCGTGCCAGTGCCAACAGACACCACAAATTGCCTTGCAACCCACGCCCTCTCTGGACACGGCCCAGCTGATGAGCATGATGCAGATGCTCGTTAGTAAAGTGGCTGAGATTGTCCCAGAGACTGGAGCGAAAAGACCAGCCACTGCAGATGCTGAGTCTAGGAAAGACCCGAAATGGCAAAAGCTAGAAGCGTCAACCACCACAGCTCTTATTCCCATGCCACCTAGTGCAGACTACGACACCTACGTGGCTGAGCTCTTTGCACAATTGGATAAAGCAAAGGAAGAGAAGAAGGTGGCCCTATTGGAGCTAGAAAAGGAAAGGAAAACTTCGATAGCCCTGAGGCTCGAAGCTTCAAGGCAAGGAGAAAATCGACAAAGGGAGGTAAAAGTGTTACAAGATCCGCTGGAGGAAAAAATGAAAGAAGCCCAGGATAATGAAAGCCGCATGAGACAGAGGCTCGAGGATGAAGAACAAAACCTGGTGGCCGAGCAATGGAGCTTAAAGTTGCTAGTGCAACAATATGCTGACATGGAACAAAGAACACCTAGACTAGAAAGGTATGGACAGTTGGCAACTCAAGAGGGTAAGCCAAGCGAGCGGCAGGAGAATACCATAGCAAAGTTACAATATGAATTCAAGGAACAAGATAGACTGGAGAGAGAGATAGAGTTCCTAGCAAGGGAAAGGCCGGCAACCCTCACAACAGAAGCACAAGGGCAGCAACAGGAGGCACAACGACTACAAGGTGCGTTGGAAGTTGCCAAGGAGGACACAGAGGCCCTCATGGCCATGGTCTTCACGCAACGAAGACTGCACCTTGCAGAGATCTAGAGCCACAAGCAGCTAGTGCAGGAAAAATCAATACTAATCGTTGAGGCAGAATAGAGGTTATGTATTGCAAATCAAGTGAAAGAAATCGCCGAAGAATAGCTGGCTCAGAAGTCTAGGGAGTGGCACCAACTCTGGGTCTTAACAAACAAACATCAGTAGGTGGTAACCACATTAGCAAGTGAGCTGGAAGAAGGAAGGAAAAAGATGGATGAAAGAGCCAACGCATGGAAAGAGAAGAACTTTGAAAGAATCGGGTAGTTATAGTGGAGCGCTTGGCAGTGGCCGAGTGTGAGAGAGTGCTTGCCGAATCCAGGGCTGAAGCAGCCGATGTATGCACCAATGCACAGAGGCAAGCCTTTCTCAACACCATGCTACATGTCACCCAAGCAGAGGGCGATGGTTCAGTGGAGAGGGTGAGAAGGAAGCTAGAGTTGACTACCCGAGCGCTAAGATATGGTCTTTAGGAACGGGATATCCCCACTGGCATGGGAATCACCAAGGAGTAGCAAATCCACTACCTGCACTGTGCCGGCCTCTCCACCGTTGAGCTCAAGGAACTAGGGTTTGAAGAATAGGAGCAGCCCGCACCACCACCACAAGTGACCCTAGCAGTGGCCGAGCACAATACGAAGAGGGCCCAGACTTGGAGCAGGAGGACCAAGAAGAACAATGAAAAATGCCCAGTCTGCCTCTACCAGACCTCCTGCCAGACAAGCCCGAAGATGCCCACATTCCTGAGCACATCGGGGTAGCCAGAAGGAGGCAGGAACTAGCAGAGGACGCACAACGCAGAGCACGGTCACTACCCAGATAATTCCCTAACGAGCCGGTGACACTATGAGGGGACCCCAACCCTATCGATTGGCCTCACGATTTGATCATCTGGCGTGACTGGGAGTTCCAGACGAGACCATTTGACCTGTCATTTTCCTATCCACGCTCATTGGACCGTGCGTTGCCTCTAGGCATCCTATCCAAGATCAAGGACCTGGCCAATGACCTAGTGAACAAATGGATAGAAGAGAGGAGTCTTATTATAACCAGGTGGAGACAAGAGCCTGCAGATTACTGGTAGTACAAGGTGAACCAGATTCCCAAATCCATCCAAGGCTACGAGGCGCAACTGAAGTGGCGGAGGAGGATTTGGGACGCCAAATTTGACGCCTGGACTGCCTTCTGCAGCTCACTTCCTAAAGAACGGAACAACCCCACCTACATGCCCTACCCCCGCCGGCATGGAGTGGATTATGACCGCACTATTCATGGGGATTTTGATTTTCCTAGAATATATAATGTAAATGCCCGAACTCCCGAGGAATGCCTAGTTTTTAGAGTAGAGGATCTCCTTCCATCCATCACCCGCTTCCTCGCGGACTTTTCTTCTTGCCCGGATCCCGCCTTCCTAACCACCCACAATTATCTTAGGCTAATCAAATTCCTATAAATGCAGAGGCCTCCAGCCGAGAAAGCCCACCTTCCCCCCTCTTTTTTGACATCAATCTAGGAATAGATAGCAAGGCTATGACTAGATTAATGATGAGGGCAACCCTGCTTCCCTCCTTCTGCTTAGAACTCTTAGAGAATATGAATGATACCCACTTCATGAGGTGTAACCATCCCTTTTTGTCATCCACACCTCTGAAGGCCTGGGCTGCTACTAAAGAATACCTACAAAGCCGTGCCTTTCTATCCCAATGCCTGCGACGACCACCCCACGCTTCGGCTGAAGGTGATAGGCACTAGCCAAAATGCCTTCTATGCATACAATCTCCAAAAAAAAAAAGGAAGAAAAAAAAGAAAAAAAAAGAAACGAAAAGAAAGAAAGAAAAAGGCACGAAGCCTCACTTTGCTCACCACACCTAGGGTTCATCCCTAGCCCCTCTCTCCACTTCACGCTTAGGGCACATCAAGGGCAGGACTTCCAGACCTGTCACCCTAAGCTCTGCATTGCACCTCCAACAACACACAAACTGGGTCCTCAAGTGTGGGACATTACCGAGGGCTTGCCCAAGGTTAGACCCATCTCCCAGTTCCACTGCACATGCACTTACACCACACTGTGAGACAAACACACCCCTTAGGGAGTGCACAACTTTCTCTAGGATGATCATAACTCAGTTGGGGCCCGCCATTGGCATAGATCTTGAAACCACGTGTTCTACAACTACTTACAAAGCCCCGGTATTAGGGCTTGAATTCCATCATCTACTTAGTACTATTTCATACCTTAGTACTTGTATGCATCTATTCTTTTAGATCAGCATGTGTAAAGAAGTCTTTATACTTCATATGATGTGTTGCCTGAAAGTCAAGGCGCAGGTAAAAAAACGTCAGGAAGTTGTATTCGAGCAGTGGATTCTTGATCGTGAATGGAATATGTCTGTGTGCAGTGCTCAGAAATGACTGCTGATGTTTGATTCCATTATCTTTTGATTGGAGATTGCATCTTTTGAGATCTTGCGTGATCAGGAATGACATCTTCTTTAGGACAGCGCCAGATTTTGGTCGCTCATGTCTGGTTCTAATTTGTGTATCTATATCCTGAATATTTGCACTGTCTATTGCAAGTTATTTGATTAGGAGTGGTTGTGATGACAGAAAATTGTGTGATAGTTTTCAGGACAATGGTTCTACATTGATGAATATAATATGTAGTTCGTGTTTGCATATTGTTCATGAAGATTAAATGTACGAAATGGCTGTAAATCATGTCAGGAAGTTTCATGCAGTAACAGTTGTTTCAGGCAATTTGATGTTTCCTGCATTTTTCTGTTATGGTCTTGATAGGCCAAAACACTTTGGCGATCCCTGCTAGGTTCACGAACATGATTTCCTGATTTAGGTGCAAATCTGGAATCAGGTCCTAATAGATTCAGGCGACAGGAATGCTGAAGCAAGAATTTGTTAGGATCAGTCTGTGCATGAAGACAGTGATGGGAGTTATGTAATGACTGATAAGAGAAAGACGATCTTTTCCAGGAAGACATAGGAGATATGGTTTCGTCTTTGAGGAAAAATGCTTCAAGATCTTTCACAAATTCAAGGCATTTTTGTATTTTCAAGTATTTTTTTGCACTTTTACAAGTTGCAGGTGTCAGGTCATCTCTACATAAGAAAAACCCTGCAGTCAAGTTATTTGAAGCACGACATCTTGAAGTTCTTATTTCTTAAGAACTCAATCACTTCAAAAGTTCTCATGTTGTGGATTCAAGGCAGATTATTCAGGACGGCATGTTCATAAAGAAAGGCGGTCATGAAGTTCAAAGACACGAAATATCAGATCTGCAATTTTTTGGATAGCATATTGCTGTGAACAATCATGTTGTGTGCTATATGTCTGTATGTCATTCTTGAAAATCAAGTGCTATTTGTGGCTGATATCAATTCAGGCAATAAAGGGGCTGTAATATTCAAGACAGTGTGTTTATGCAGTCAATTATGATGTTTACAGCAAGTCTATATGGCATTCTTGAAGATTATATGTTGCCCATGGTTGTTTTTGAATTTTGGAACCAATATGCTATTTATGGGTGTTTCAAGTGGTCCTCAAACTCGGATTTGTTGATGCAAGAATGGAGATGATTAAGAAGGATAAGATTTATATTCACTTGGATAAGGAAGAAAGGCAAGATGCAAAAAGAAAGGAATTTTCAGGATTGGCCTGAAGGACTGACCTGAAGTGCAGGAATTTTTAGGCAGTTTCATGAAGTGCAGGAATTTTCAGGCAATTTCCTGAAGTGCAGGAATTTTCAGGCAATTCCTTGAAGTGCAGGAATCTGCAGGTCTGTTACTTGACTTGTAGGAATTTTAGGCTGGTTATCTGAGTTGCAGGATGAAAATGACAGGCATAACCTGAATCACATGAAAGATGGAAGGAAGCTTGATAAAACTGAGAAGTCTTGTCAACAAAGGAGTTTTTTTGGCATTTTTCAAGATCTACCTGCAACTGAGTGCTTCAAGCATCCTAAACTGTTAGAATTGCAAGAATATCTTGAATACTATAGGCTGAAGACTTCTACTTTATCACTGCAAAGTTTTGAGGTTGGTTGAAGGAAAAGCAAGTTATTTTCAAGCAGTAGCTATGCTTCACTATGGGTAAATCCAAGAACAAGAACAAACGATGCAAAATCTGTTTTGAGCATGGCCATACTTCAAAGTGTTGTCCATATGTTCATGAGTCCTGTGAAAGAGGAAAGTCATGTAAGTATTTCTGTGTGTTTGATCTATGTAAGTAGTTCAATGGTATCCGCAAGAAGTTCTCTTCACCAGCAAAGAAAGGTAAAGATTCAAGGCTGGATAAAGCATGGGAAAAGCTTACTTCTTTTGAGACTGTACTTGATGATGCTTATGAATGGCATGATGATCATGAAGGCCGGAAGGTTAAGCCTTGCTCAAGTTTGAAGCAGGTTCAACGATTGCTTAGAGCAGTTGAGAAGCTCAAGGAGAAGTATTATGATGTTTTGGATTCAGATTAGGATTCAGATTCAAGTGATGATGATGATTGTTACCCTTTACCTATGGTTTTTCCAAAGATTGAGGCTGAGGGAGTGAGAGAGGACAAGAGCCAAAGCAGCCAAAGATCCTCGAGTACCCCAAACCCAACACAGGAGCTTACCAATGGAAGAGTGGAGCATCACACACCTTGTATTGACAACTTGAAGGTATTTTCCATACTTTGGAGTCTTGCAAACTGTTATAATCAATCTCGAATCTGTTTTATTGAAGAAGAAAGAAGTGATGAAGTTATCATCAAGGAAGTTGATCAGTTTGATGATCAGTCTAGTGATTAAGAAGATCAGTTGCATATTCAAGAAGATGATGCTGTCATGTATGACAAGCATGAGGCTGATGTTTTTCTTAATGAAGATATTGTTATAATGCATGATTTTCTTTGTTCTCTTACTAGTTTTGAGGAAGATTATGCATCAAGGGAGTCAGATTTCACTGAAGAGGCTTTACAAGTACTTGAAATGCCATTGCCTGTAGTGCAAAATCCATCATTTCAGGATGTATTTTTCCAGGATACCTATATTTGCAGCATGCTGAATAATATTCCAGGTTATTTCAATATTCAGCCTAAAGAAATTCAACCATTTTTTTACTGTTGTCAACTCTCTAGTTCATTGCATGCATAAGCAGTTTTCAGGACATCAAGCTATGGGACAATAGCAGATCAGTTTTCAGCCAGTTTTAGGACATCAAATGAACAGTTTTCAGCAAGGTACAGGTCTACCACAGTAGGCTGAAGGTCAAGAATTTCAGAAATCAGTCCATTCATGTGGTTTTCATGACGATTTGCATGAGTTATTTCCTATGACTCAATCTTCAAGTAAGATGATTGAATGGATTTCTTTTGAGTTGGAAAAGGAGAGGAATGCAACTGAAATTGCGGCAGTTGAAGCTTTATCTGTCATTAATCGGCTTCAGGAAGAGAAAGCATTGCTTCAACAAGAGGTTTTTCATGTTAGGACTGTAATGGATTTGAAAGTTTCTCATTATTCGGAGGTCATTAATGCTCTTCAATCAGTTGTTTCTCAGAAGGATAATGTAATTGCTGATTTGCATACTCAGTTGGCTTGTTCTTATATTCCAAATCATGATGTTATTCTTGAGGATCTGTATGCACAGACAATTGATATGGTAGATGAAGTAGACAGTGATGTGGAAGAATTATTTTTTCAAGAAAATGATTCAATGGTACTTGTGTTCGAGATAAATGTTGATGGTATCATTCAAGGGTATGAGGAGTAGCTCAACATGGCTAGAAATGCAGTTTTGGAACAGCAAACTGTTCAATTTGCAGTTCGAAATCTGTCAGCTCAGCATTCATGCAGTTTTCTTGAACAGCAGGAGTAGGTTGAATTTCAGGACAGCATATGGAATGAGAAGTATAAATTAATTCAGGACCAAGGCACTACTTATCCTGAAGTTTTTCAGCAAGAAACTCCTGAAAATCAGCAAATTGGTCTTATTGCAGTTTATGACTGTTCAAGAGAGCATCCTGAAGACTTTTTGGCAAGGAAGGAGCAGTCTAAAGTTCAGGAAAGTTTAGAAACTGAATTGGATAAATTATTTCATAATTCTGGAACTATGTATCCCGATCCTGAGCAGTAGGAAAATTCCCAAAATCAGGATACTAAAGAATTTGAGCCTATAGTGGACAATGCAGATGTGAATGATCAGGATAATGATCAAGTTGTTAATGTTTTAGTTCATCCTCATATTTCTGAAGTTTTTAAGTATTCTAATCAGTTTGGAAATGAAGTTGAAGCCAATAGTATTGTGCAAGTATCTGCCGTAGTGGATATCTCTGCAGTTGATGTTTTGGTAGAAATGGTTGATATTGTTCAGGATAATTAGTTTTTGAGCATGGCAATGAGGACATTGGATAAGTTAGATGATATTTTCAGACGTATATTGCAGTTTTCTCTATCAGGAAGTGCTCAAGTTCTTTACCCGCAAGATGATTTTTCAGGTTTGCTGGAATTTTCAAGTTTTCAACAGATTTCAGTAATTCAAAAGTGTTTAGGTCTGCTGGTAATGTCAGAATCACAACATGGACAGCAAATACCTGAATTCTTGAAATCCAAATTTTTGCAACCCGAATTCCTACAACAACAATTTGAGTTCCTAATGCAAGAAAAAGTGTGGCAACAACTTAAAATGCTGGAATTAGACCAGAAAGTGTAGCTCGAGCATGGAAAACAACAAGTAGAGCAGCAACTTGAAGATTGGGATTTTCATGTACCTGAATGTTAGGAGATATATGTTATATAATTTTGGATTGATGCAAAGCAATATTTTTGGGGTGATATGGTATAGATTGAAGCTACGGATGAGTATGATGCAGATGCGGATGCAGTTCTTTATTGTTTTCTTTTATAGGTTTTCTTGGATTATCTTGCGTATTTCTTTGGAGATGTAGTTTCTTGTTCGAGATTCAAGATGTGTGGTATATTGCCATATATTTCTTATGATGCAGATGCTGAAGTGTCATCGACATATTTCTTGATCAAATTTTCTACTCTTTGCCATTGGAGTAGTGATTTATTGATTCATTCTGGTTCTATATCTTTGTTCTCTATGATGTAGTATGGATGTCATTGTACTTGATCCGTTTCCAGTACTGGCATGTTGCCTTGAAATTTTACTGACACTTAGGGCTAGTTACACAACTACACCAGAGGGCTTTGAGTATCCTAGAGGGGCTCTACTCACTATTGCTCAGTGTGGCTTGTCAAAGGGTGCAAGGCCTCTGGCAAGGTATAACTATGTTCTTTGGATTAGTCTACATATCATTTAGATGCATGCTTTTGTGTTTGAGTCATGACTATCCCAGTCATCCACTGGGTTGTGCCATGTGTTAGGGCTTGAATTCCATCATCTACCTAGTACTATTTCATACCTTAGTACTTGTATGCATGTAGTCTTTTAGATTAGCATGTGTAAAGAAGTCTTTATACTTCATATGATGTGTTGCCTGAAAGTCAAGGCGCAGGTAAAAAAAGCAGTTGTATTCGAGCAGTGGGTTCTTGATCGTGAATGGAATATGACTGTGTGCAGTGCTCAGAAATGACTGTTGATGTTTGATTCCATTATCTTTTGATTGGAGATTGTATCTTTTGAGATCCTGCGTGATCAGGAATGACATCTTCTTCAGGACAACGCCAGATTTTGGTCGCTCATGTCTATTTTGGTCGCTCGTGTCCTGAATATTTGCGTTGTCTATTGCAAGTTATTTGATCAGGAGTGGTTGTGATGACAGAAAATTGTGTGATAGTTTTCAGGATAGTGGTTCTGCATTGATGAATATAATATGTAGTTCGTGTTTGCATATTGTTCCTAAAGATTAAATGTACGAAATGGCTGTAAATCATGTCAGGAAGCTTCGTGCAATAACATACTTGTTTCAGGCAGTTTGATGTTTCCTGCATTTTCTGTTATGGTCTAAATAGGCCAAAACACTCGGTTTTGACAGTCATCGCACCGATGACATATTCCAACTGTGTAACAAAGGCCGAGCATCGTCATGAAGATCAAAGCAAGTCGGAATCTCTCCAAATCATCAGGAATCAACACCCCATCATCTCTCATTCACAGCACCACCTTTTTGATTGTGGTCATCTACCCGCCTATTCCACTTAGCACCAACCCCAACCTACTGCTCCCTACCCCAGTGCCATGGGATTGGCACTCCGCTAGGAGGGGGGTAATGCTTACTGCAGCACAGAGGAACGGAAAATGGAGCAAAAGTGCTGGAAAAATGGAAGAAGGAGATAACCAAGAAGGCATAGGACAAAGGAAGGAAAAGATGTCCTGCATGGAGGTCAGACCCTGAAAATTTGAATGACGGTGTCGCCTCGAGAAAAGAAAAGAGTAAAAGTGGGCCATTAAATATGAAGGTGCTCTCGAATCCTTGTAAAAAGAGCATCGGGCTCACTCCTATGAAAATTGTATGCATTAGTGGGAACGGGATAAGTTAGAACGGTTGGAAATAGGAAAAGAGGGCCTAGGCTAATGGCCGGCCATGTAAAAAGTGAGGATGACTGCCCAAAAAGTAGGGCATGTATATAAAGTTCAAAAGTGAATGAGAAGTTCATTCTTGTGTGTGGCCAAAGCTTCTTCTTCTTCTTCTCTTGTTTCTTGCCTTCTTGCTTGTGCTTGAGTGAGGGATTGAGGGAGTGTGAGGGATCGTGAAGAACAAGCTCTCCATCTTCTCTCTTCATCTTCTCTTCTCATCTTCTCTTCTCTTTTCTCGCGCGGCTATGGAGGATGGAGCTTGACGGAGGGGGCTTAAGGTTGTTGGAGCTTGCCACAAGGATCGTGGAGCTACCGGAGTGCAAGAGAGAGGAGGGAACTCGATCGAGCATCAAGGTAAGCTCACTATACCCGCAAGGTAGGCATTGTGTGTCGGCTATGTGAGAGGTAGCCATGGCTTCTCGGCTTGAAATGCTTGATCAATAAGCATCCGTAGGTCTCGAGGTAGAGCTCCATAGCTCCCCTACAGATTGCTGCTCAAATGGATGTCTGTTGCTCAAATGGATATCATAAATTACTTTGCACAGAATTTCCCTACCATGTTCATTATCTTGCTGGAAAGGATGTGTTGTTTATAGTTCCTCTAAAATGTACCTCAATATTTTGTAGATGAGAGTAAAGCTCTAGAGTGTTCCAAGCTTAGCATGTAGTTTAAAAAGAAATATCATTGTCCTACTTCGAAGTGAAGTCTTTTCATGGTTGAATCATATTTTCTTAATGGAAAAACTTTTTCTTTGTTGTCCATTTTTTGGGGGCATGTGCCATTTAGACTACTTGGTATTCTATTTATATGAGTTTTTTGTATGTTTTGTGATGTATGTGTGGTGTATTATCCTTCTTACGTGGAGTTGAAGATGAAGATGGACTTGATTGAGAAGTTGGTTTGTGATTTTATCAAATTGATGGATGGAAGGAATATCTTATATTCTTTACGAATTTGTCATGATTTTATGTTGGTCATAACATGTGTTAATGGATAAAGGGTTTTTCTTTCATTGTATTCTTTATTAGATGCAAGTTATAAGTCGGGGTCATGGTTGGTTGGTTTATTTAAGATTTTTGTTGAAGATCCAGTTGATCTCTTAGATGAACTTGTATTCTCTTTTTCCTAGGTTGCAAGGATGGCACCTTCTTAAGTGTGGGGATATGTTGAATGCTGAAACAACTTGTGTTTTTTGGTTAATTTTTGTCATTTTTGAGGGCTAAATGTTTGATTTTATATGAAGATTGATTGGTTTGGAAGTGTTTTGAGAGTGATTTGGATAGGATGGAATGGTTTTGATAAGCTCATGATGTTTTTCAGTAGAGATATGAGGTTCTGTTAGGTTCTGTTTGGTTTTGATAGCTTTTGTTTTGTTCTGTATGGAAGCATGGAGTAATGATTGATGAAGTTTTAGGTTGTTTGAAATCTCATTGAATGGTTTTTGATGGTTTGGAATGGTTTTATTATGAGTTATGTGGTTCTGATGCCTTCTAATAACTTTCTTTGAAATCTTCTGTGATCTTCTATTGAGCTTCTGTAAAACCTCAGTATATCTCAGTAAGTGTTCTGTTGGATAAGGGTGTAGTATGGAAAAGTTTTCTAGCCTTGGAAAGAAGTGAATGCAAGTTCAAAAGAGCTCAAGGAAGTGAAAGAAGTAGCTTTGGTAAAGACTCAAGAAAAGACTGGAGTGAAGTCACTAGAAGAAAGAGGGGGTGTTAGAGATGCGAAAAAAATGACGGGCGTCGCTTAAGCAACCCCAAAGCATCGCTTATGTGAAGCCTTTTTTTTTAATTTTAATTTTTGGTGTGCGTCACTTAAGTGATGTTTGAAGTGTCGTATAAGTGACACGATCTTACGTTGCAAATGAAGTTGCTTAAGCAACGCGTAATTGTGATGCGTAAAGCAACATTTGCAATATGGATGCCATCAGTTAAGTGACGGCATTGCTTAAGTGATGCTATGTAAATTTTTATTTCTTCTCGGGTTGGGTCAATTCCCAGCCCATGAGAGAGAGAGAGAGAGAGAGAGAGAGAGAGAGAGAGAGAGAGAGAGAGAGAGAGAGAGAGAGAGAGAGAGAGAGAGAGAGCCCTTGTTCTGCTCTCTTTACCCTTGCCCTGCTCTCTTTCCCCTCCCCCCCCACACACACACTCTTCCCTTGCCTCCCCCCTCCACCCCCCCCACACACACACATACACATTGAGAGAGAGAGAGAGGAGAGAGAGAGAGAGAGAGCGTGAGAGAGAGAGAGAGAGATCTTCTTGCTTTGGACACACCCCACATCCAACAAGCATCGACCCAAATATTTCGCACCTAACTAGCACATCAGAGACATTCCAAGTAAGTGTCTTCTCACAAGAACATTGCAACATACTATGGCCGAACATCCTAGGACCCATCACCTGATACCAATTGGAGAGAGAGAGAGAGAGAGAGAGAGAGAGAGAGAGAGAGAGAGAGAGAGAGAGAGAGAGAAGAGAAGATAAGATAAGATAAGATCTATTAATGTCTCTAAAAGGCCAGAATGGCCTATGAGAACATAGCCAATACAACTGGTATCATCATCTCTCATCAGAGAAGAAAAGGAGCCTTTTTGAACCAAGGCACTCATAGATTTTGTTTTAATACTTAATCTTGTTGTTGTTCTAACAAGAATGATCCATAAGGTTATTCCCTCGATTAGTCACAGCCAAGTCTGTAGCTATTTATAGTTGTAGCAATCTCCAATTTGAGTGTGTATAAGTTAATGTGACCCTAATTTATGCCTCAGCCTTTTGATTTCTTCAAAATTAGCTTTTAGACCATAATGATCAATGTTTGATTGATTGTCCTACATTAGGGATCTTTACCATAATTGCCAACCAAAAGAGTCTCATGTGGATCTATACCATAATTGCCAACCAAACGAGTCTCATGTGGATCTTTACCCAACCAAGCATAAACATGAGGGAATGATAGTGAATCAAAGACTTGCAAGTATATGACATTGAGATCAAGGTAAGGAAGAGACATAGTCATAGATAGATTGAGTCATAAACCATCCCTCCATACCCTCATCTTAAAAGAGTCTTCAAGGGAAAAGTCTCTAGTGTGATATGACCTCAGAAAGCAGCAGTGAAGTTTTTTATGAAATTTGTATAAATAATTTTTGAAAATTATTTTTAGGTCATTTTGATGTATTGATAAAATTTTTAGGATTGCAAATTTTTGGTTGAACTTCTTCTAAGGGGTATGTCTTGTCTTTGAGCTTGAATGGTGATCAAGTGGAGTAGAATTTGGCCAAATTTCCTCTCACAAAGTTTGAATAGGACATCAAGGAGAACATTTTTTTCCTCTCATAGGCTTGACGAAGAGCTGTGACTGAAAATCCAAGAGAAGTATAAATCCTAAAGTTAATTAGAAGTGTGTGTGTAAAGTATCCCTTGGCCAAACTAGTTCAAAGCTTGTAAGTGTGAGACCAAAGGAGGATTATTTTTCAATTATTGGCATGATGATTGAAGAAGATTCTATTGAAGCTTTTGAAATTTTGGAATGACCCCTTGGAATGAAGTTGATGCATTGCTTTTCAAATCCTTAGAAGATGCATTTTTTCTAGACTTCGAGTAGTTCATGACACTTCCCTTGCTTCCCTAATGTAGGACAATCAATCAAACATTGATCATTTTGGTCTAAAAGCTAATTTTGAAGAAATCAAAAAGCTAAGGCATAAAGTAGGGTCACATTAACTTACACCCACTCAAATTGGAGATTTCTACAACCATAAATAGCTAAAGACTTGGTTGTGACTAATCAAGGGAAAAACTTTATGGATCATTCTTGTTAGAGTTACAACAACAAGAATGAGTCTTAAAACAAACTTTATGAGTGCCTTGGTCCAAAAAGGCTACTCTTCTTCTATTTGAGTTGAGAGCTTATTGAACACTACTAATTTTATCGAGGTATCATCATCTCTCATCAGAGAAGAAAAGATAGAGATAAATGTGTAGTTCTACATGGTGGATTGGGATGAGATGTATGGAGAACTAAAAAAGTTGAAAAAAGTTGAAAAAACTAGGTTTACAAAAATTAAAAGAGTGTAAAGTATCTCCTCCCCAGTCTATGGAATCCACCAAGACTCTGCAAGCTACCTAAGATTGCATCAACATGCCAATATGCATCTCTGATGAGCAATCATGATACTAATGTGATGCATATGTGCATGCCTATGTTGTCGAATAGGTAATTTAGGGCACCATGCTCTGCGTAATGCTATATCTTTGTCAACTGTGATGCCACCTGATGATGTTCCTTGATGATGCCTATCAGTAGGAGATGTAGTGTTTAGGGTGGCAGTAGCTTGAGGGTTAGCTACACTGAAAAAGTTTGTAACTGCTCTTTGGAGGGGTGGATGAGGTTGGGGTTTCCTCCTATCCTGTAACAATACTACTCTGCGCCGTTGGAGCTCCAATATAAAGAAAGACCCAAACATCTTTGGTCCTCGTAGTCCATCACCCATCTTAGTGATCTAAAGCCCTCCTAAAAAAGGCAATGATAACAACCTCAGATATCATAGTATACAGTACATCTGTAGATGTAGTGCTCCTCTGTTTCTAGCTTCCATCCACAAAGTTGACACATCCTCTCATTGACTGCAATATGGCTCCATTGACCTGTCTCAATCAACAACTAGTGTGATGAGGTGCAAATTTGACCAATAGCAACTTGAAGTCCATGGGAGAGTTGAGCATCCATGTATCTTAGCCTCACTATGAAACCATCATGAGAGAGTTGCAAGAAGTTGCATTAATATTGTTCCTTTTTTGTGTCTAATGGGAAAGGGGGACTTAAACCAAGTCCTTCCTATCTCCACTTTAGTGATATCTACTTTGATCACACTATTCAACTTTGCACAACTAGGACTCAAAGTAGGGTAATCAAGGCCATAATTGAATGGTGGCAATTTGTATGTACTCGTGCCATGTAAGTTTAGCCACGTGCTCATGTGTGCATACCAACACTGTCTATCTCCCTTTGCTGCAAGCTATCTTGAATACTCCAGGGCTAGTCAAGGGTATCGATATTTTGGGAGCAGTGCCCAATTCTACTTGGATGATCTCCTATGGTACCAAGGCTTTTGCCCTTATCATATGTAATATCATCATGACCAGCGGTCTTTCCATATGTTCCTAACCATTAATAATGTTGTGTTTCCGGTCCATCACAGTCATAAGTGGCATCCGTCTAGTATGATAAAGGATTGGGTCCCAAATGGCTACCCCATAGAATAGTGTGGGCATAACTAAAGTGTAAAAAAAGCACAATTTGGTACAAGGCTCTTGAAATTGTATGTGTGCATACTGTTGCTCAAGGGTAACTAAAGTTGCATATGCCGGTGCAAGCCTAGCCTTTGAAGTTTCCTTCCATGAAAACTGTGGCCCTTTGATAGTGACTCCAAGGGATACATATTGTCTAACAATTTCCATAGGCTAACTGTCATACATAAAGTAATGCTTTGAACATGTCACCCAAGCTAGAAGGTGTTAAATACCATAATTTTAGTCTTTCCAAGATTAACCTTGAGACCTTTATCTTCACAGAACACATGCAATGCATCTAGATGTCATTGTAGTCCCTTGGGTGAATTTGAGATGAGCACCATATCGTTTGCATATAACAAAATTGGTATTAGTACCCCAGCCAAGCTAGCTCCCATACCACCCCATCTTTGTATGTAATTAGAAATCTCATCGATGTATAGTCCAAACAACAAAGGAGAGAGGGTATAGCCTTTCTTTACACCAACCATGCTAGAGACTAAGTTTGTTGTACCTCCAGGCACTTGTACTCTCTCTATTACAGTTTCATAGAATTCACAAATACACCATTGCATATCCTATGGGACCCCAATGGCTCGCAACCTTTGCATGAGACTTGCACATGGTATAGTATCAAAAGCCTTGCAAGAATCCACAAAGCAACAATATATATTTTTGTCTCTGTGATGATCGTCCCTCCTCAATCAAGCCCCTTAGCATGTTTATATGGTCTAGCGTGTTGTATCTGCGGTGGAAGACAGCTTTTGTCCTATAGACCATATTTTCTTTGTTTCAGCCCCCCAACTCAACTCATGTTCCACAATAGGTCTTTGCTAGCATATGGCCAATCATAATAGTATGGTAGTTGTTAGCGACCAATGGATTTACACTCTTAAAAATTGGCACTATTGTGTGGTCACACAAACTTACTGGAAACCCCTCACATATGGCTCTATTGAAGAGATTCGCCAAGATAGGGGCCATTGCATAACATGCATGTGCAAAAATCTCTGCCACAATGACATCTTGATTATGTGCTCTCCCATTCTTCAAACGGCATATCTCACCATCTTTTCTGTAAAGAAACCACATTGTGTTGGCCTAGAGTTTGATGTACAGGGTATGTGCTCTTGTGATGGAACATCATATAATGCCCTAGCATGTTCATGCCATCCCATAGGTGATGTCAATTGATTTGGGGGTTGTCTCCCATGAAACTTCCTCCATGCCTTCTTGTTGTCTTTGCTCAAAAAGAGTTGATACATATTTGACTCTAGTTTGGCTAAATAATATCTCTTCTTTTTTTGCACAAGATGACAAAAGATATTCCTTGCGTGTTTGTGTGTGCATGTCTCTAGTATAATATCCCTCTGTAGTCAGGTCCTAGTCTATTTGCATTCATCATCATACCAAGCATTTTCAGGGGAAGTACATATGTGTATTTCTATAGAGCCCATCTTACATGGGAATGCCTTTGAAGCTGCAACATGTAAAACCTTTGCTAGAGATCTAGTGACATTTTCCAATGGTTCATGTTGGTCTAGCTAGCTTAAGCCATCTGGCTTAAGCCATCTTGTACTACATCACTATAGATATGTGACATTTGCTCTAGAAATTCATAATGTGGAAATGTGTGTAATTGTGTGCATGTTTCTTGTCTTTGAACACATGTTAGAGTAAATTATAGGATTTCATGGTCCGTTGTTATACCAATCAGCTTATCAAATATCTCAAAATGCTTAATTTCTAGGATTAACATTGGCGAGGCCATTACATAATAGTCCACAACATTGACCCCTTTTTTACTATTCCAACAAGTGAAAGCATCCACCCCGACAATCTTTATAGGCCATTAAATATAGTCAATTCGTGAGCACTTCCTAAAGCTAGCAGATGTGATCCATATGTTGTCACCTCCTTATCTTGAGATGTCCTGACAAGCCCTAGTTCATCCAATGCCAATTCCTTAAATATTTCATGTTCAGTATCACAGAAGGCGGACTGCTCACTTCTTGTTTGAGCATTAAAGTCTCCCACTAGTAGTACATCCCCATTGCTTGTATATCTCATAATATCCTCATGTAGTACTTCAAATAGTGATCCCTCCCTAAGAGCAAATGTTGAAGAGACAAGAGAGAAGTAACATACTGCAACATATAGATCCCTCGGGCTCCCTATCCTCAGCTGCCTTACCCACATATATCTAGCATGCACATTATGTGACACCATGTGAATCATGTCTTGGAGGCTCTCACGATAAAGAATAGCCACTTCACCTGACCCCTTGGTTCCTCTTGGTCTACAGAGTTGAGGTCTGTAGATGCTCTCCCTTTTGTATCCCACAACATCAAGTAGTCTACAATTTATACATTGATGTGTCTCTATATACATAGCCATATCTATCCCACAAAAAGTATCCTCAAAATAATGTGCATCAAGTCCCATTCAACCATATAGTTCAATCAAAGATAGTGGTTTCAGACTGATGATCACGATCCTCTTTCTTTGAAACTCTCCTCTTCTCTCTCCTTACTACTCCCCTCTCTTCTTCTTCTCTCTTCCTACCTCCTCCTTTTACGCTTCTCTTTTTTCTTCTATCCTTCTTTTTACCTCTTCTCTTTATTTCCTCCTACTCCTATCTTCCTCTTCTCTCTCTCTCTCTCTCTCTCTCTTTGTGAGACTCATATCTTCCTCTCCTTCTCTTCTCTCTCTCCCTCTCTTTCTCTCGAGAGTGGAGCAACCTATTGGTCTTCAAAAAAGCAATACCCTATCTTATAATACCAAGGCTCTTATATAGCCTTCGGGCTATTAATCTATCACTTACTTCCTTTGTGTATATTGATTTGGCATAGGATAACTAAGGCATTAATAAGCATTAGGAGAAATATGGACTCTCGTTTTTGCCCCTTAAGGAGTGAATAAACAAATATAGGCCTAACCAATGAGAGTTGGATTCCATATTCATGTAACATGAATCTTCTAGCCATATCTTGGCCCAAATCTTCCCTCAGCAATAAAATAAGGGGAAATGTGGGGAATACAATGCTGACACTTCCTGGAAGTTTGTGACTCGAATTCTCATTTTCTTGTTTTTTTATGTTTGACTTTTCATTTCTTCCCTTTTTCGTTTCCCCCTCTTTCTTAGGCGGACCTCAAATTTATCATATCTCTTTCCCTGCTTCTTCTTTCATGATGAAATCTTACAGCCTCATTATTGCTTGCCCTATCCATAACCCTATGAAATTTCATTTCCTCTACACATACACAGAGTGAGTTTCACATGTTTTATGAGAGCAGAGCTTTTTCTACCAAAGCCCTAAGATTTTCTTCATAAAACTTTACAGGTATATTGTTCTCTTCCATGGATATTCTATGGTAAAGTTTTATCTCTTTTGGACAAAACCTGTGCAAGTTATGCGCATTCTCTGACATGTAATTTCTTTTGTTTTGGTACTCTACGAGTCTCTTACACTCAAGAACAATCATCTTTTGAACACTCAACTTCTTCTTCAACATATTTCTGTTTCTTTGTAAACAAAGTTACAGGTATGTTGTCTTGTTTTTTTGCTGCTCTATAGTTAAATTTTATCTCATTTGGACAAAATGTATGCAATCTATATGAATACTGAGTTTTCATTTACTTTTTTACTCCAAGAGTCTTCAAAATAACTTCTTAAAAACTCAACTTCTTCAACATCTTTGGGCTTCTTTACAAAGAGAGCCACATGTATATTGCCACTTTTTCTCTTGCTCCATGGTTAAGTTTCAACTCATTTGGACAAAGCCTATGTAAGTTATATATATATGCTTTGACTCGATATTTCTTTTGTTTTTGTACTCTAGGAATTTGTTAGTGAAGGAACAATGGTCTTGTTACAAGTCAACTTCTTGCTCAACATCTCTAGGCTTCTTTGTGAAAAGAATTACAAGTATAATGTTTTTTTTAAATTGCTCTATTTAAATTTCATTTCATTTGGAGAGAACATTTGCGAATTATACACATGCTGATAGGTAAGTTTTCTATCTGGTTATCATAGATATCTCATGGAGGAAAAACATCAGTAACATACTTGCAGTGGAGGTCTTCAATAGGAAAGATAGTGGTGGTAATGGGATTTGTGATAAGTACTATAAGTTGGATTGGATTTTGATGAACCCAAGTACTTGAGGAAGTTTCAAGGTCAGGCGTAAGGATAATGCAAAACCTCGCAAACATTGGAAAGGTAGAATTTTAGAGTATAGAAAAGTGTTTTATGGAGCAAGTACAGTAGCAAAAATGTTGATCCAACATGTTTATATGCACAAACAAATCTCTATACACGACAAAAACTACATTGCAAATTATAAATAAAATAGTAAGTTTTAAATTTATCATTATTTATTCTTTTGCATGAGAGATAATTTTAAAAATCTTTGCAGTGTTCTAATTCAATCTTGTTTTATTAATAGCTCTATATCCATCAACTTTGCATGAGTGGTAGAATGTGGAATGTTTGAGCAGTAAGATACATGTTTGGCATGAAGACATAGGTTCTTTGATATATGATAATAACTTTGCAAGTCAACTTGCAACTCAAAATATATATTTTTAGAATTCATTGTATGTAGTAGAAAGACAGAGATTGCAGCATATCCAATTGCCACCACTATCTAGTGGTGAATGGTTGATTGGTAGCTTGGAGTTGTCAGGAGCATGTAAGTCCAAGATAAAATCTGACATCAATAGTGATACGAAACCCACCACAGGCTACAAAGATGTGTATCTTAGTTGGTTTATTCCATTCTCATTGTTAGCACATTTGTTTGGTTCATGTGATGTTCTGAAGAAAATCAAGATTACTTATCAATGCAAGTATCCATCCGAGGAATGGATGTGAGAGCGGAGTTTTGAGCTCGGGATGTGCCTAAAATTTGCCAAAAAATCCGAAATTTAGGGAAAAAATATTCAACATCGAAGGCAGCCGCTCCAGCTAACTATAGGACGATTTTAAGCACCATGTGAAATACGACTTTTAAAAGGCACCCGATCGACACTTATTGATTTTTGATAATTTTTCAGACTGTCAGGCGGGTTGTCACGAGTTGCTAGCTGATGCGGGATGTCAAGCCGGACGCCCATAAATTTATAGCACTCAAATCGGAGCCCGGACGGGGAAATGGCCACAAGAAGGGCAAGATTTGAAAAGGTGGACTTATTTTTGGCCAAATGGGTTGTGACCTTTGGGCATTGGACAACTTATGCCACATGAAATGTGGCATGAAAAAACGTGGAGAGAGAAATATGGAGGAAGTGTGGCAGGAAGGCGCCGATTTTTGTGCCCATCTTCTTGGTGATGAGGCATGGGGGTTGCATACAACCCATGGAGCAGGCATTGGCCCTTGATTCCCCTCTATGGGCTGAGCATATCACCGCCCTTCGCTCATCCAATGGTGGCCTGGATGGAGAATTCTGATTCTAGTCTTTCTCTCTCCTCTCTCTCTCTCCCTTAAGGGACTGTCTTGTATGCAAGAGGAAAATGAAGAATGGTGAAGGAAAGCTTGTCCGGATGAGACCGGATTGCTCCCGGATCAATGTCGACATGAAGATTGATGATTGTGAAGATGCTGGACATTGAATGAGGGCTGACCCGTAGTCCCGCACCAAAACCGAGATTCCGAGACATGAAGCCTAAGCGGTAATTCAATTTTTATGAAGAAAAAAATGAGTTTTTATGCTATTTGGTTGATGAAACATTGTTTCCATGGGCTGATTATGCGTTATGATGTCTTTCCCATGAGTTTGATCAGTTTATGCTCTAAAAATTAAAAAAATCATAAGTGATATGGCTGAAATTAATGGGGTAAAACCTGTAAAACATGCGTTTAAGGGGTAAAATGGGGTTTTTTGCAAAATAAATGGGAAATATGAGACATAGCATCAACAAAACCTAAAATTTTGCTATCAAAGAACCTAAGGGCCATAGCCCACAAGCAACCTTAATTTTTAGTCATTTTTTATTGAAGAAAATAGAGGAAAAATACCCAAAAAAGGTGAAAAATGGGTTTTAAATGGGAGGAGAAAATTAGGAAACGATAAAAGGAAAATTTTAGAAAATTACATGTGTGTTTGTGCAATGTATAATGAAGGTAGAGCATGAGGTTGGCCTTAGTTTACCCTCATTTCTATGTTTCTGTCCGTGTTTATCACTTTTTCTATAAAGAAATACACATAAAACGACTCTTTCACCTATCAACGAATGCAAAACATTAAACGGTAGCGTGAGAGGGGAGGTTGAGCGTCAAAATATGTTGCATCATGCCTATAGGACGTGGTTTTAAAATTAAGGAAAATGCACCATGAGCGTAAGGCTCGGTGTCTCTCCTTGTTTCAATACATAAACGTTAGAATGGAAATCATGAAAAGATTGGTTTTGCACTATGCACAATGTTGATTTTCTTTTGTTTGTGCACTAAACCATTCACATTATGCACTACGCATGGTTCATGGTATCAAAGGAAAATCTCCTCGACTACATAGCAATTGTTTTCTTAGGAATTTGACCCATGATTGAGAGTGTGAGGTTACCCCTTGCCGTAGGACAGAGGATCACTTTCCTAAGGGACTGTTAAGTGAGGACACATGGTATATCTCTTGGAAATACAAGAAATACAAAAGAGAGGAGTTTGTGTTCGTTTGTGTTATATGTTGAGCAGCGCATCAAGGGGCTAATGCCTGCAATGTAGGAGAGCTGCAGTGGGGCCGCAGTGTTTCTACCGCGAGGTTGCCTCCATGTGTGTGATCGTGGCATTGCCAATGTGTATGGGTTCTCCCTCTCAGGAGCTTAAGGGAATCGTTGGACTATAAACTATAAACGCATGAATTAAGCTTTAGAGCAGTTTGTCCTTTAGTATTAGATTGACACTCCTAGTCAGCGAGGCCGTGAGGGTGTTTGGGCATCATGAGCATGAGGTCCGGCTAGTGCCATAGCCAATTTTGGCCCATTTCAGGTCCCATCGGTGGTGCGTCTGTCGGGAGCCACCAATAAGTGGTGGTTCTCGAATCTAGGGTTTCTAGGGACAAAAAGAAGATTGGTTTATGTCCTCTGACAAGGACTGTCAAGACGAAATACAAAAAGTAGAACGTGTTGAGAGGGCTAGACGGCGGTTAGAGATCGTAAGTCGTTATTCTCCTCAAAGGAGTAGCGCAATACGCATAAGAGACAGTGGTCTTAGTGACCCAACTGGTCCACATAGTCCGTTAGGTGCAGGAGGAAGCGCAAGTTCTTCCTCTCTTCCACCAAGTCTACCCACTTCAAGTGGGGGTGTGATTCCGTCAATTCAAACTCCCATCGCTATTCCGATTGTTGCCATGGCGCAACCCATTGAAATTCTTGCAGGGATGCCATATTTTCCAGCTTTAGGAGTTCCTTTGCCCATTTTCAATGGGTTAGTTGAAGAGGATGCGGAGTTTCACATTTGTGAATTCCAAAGATTAATGTTCAATTATCGCATCCAAGATGAGGGACATCTTATGATGTTCTTCAACATGACGTTAAAAGGAAGGGCTGCAGTATGGTATCATAGCATAGAGTCTGGAACCATAACCACAATCGACCAATTTTATGCAGCTTTTCGAGGAGAATATGCCCCTGAAAGAGGTGGCCAATACTGGTTGCGTGTCTTGAATGTAACATGCCAAGACTCCCATGAGAATGTGAAAGCCTATGCCAGGAAACTTAAGGAAGTGTTTCGTAAGTTACAAACTTACATTCCTATTCCGCCGCTGCCCAATTGCAATACTTCTTTCATGGATTGGATTTCAATATTCAAGTACAATTGAGCAGTGTGGCTCTGGCTGATATAGACACTGCCATTGCGCAAGCAGAGGGAGTAGAAGCGCGATTACAAACGGCCTACTCCTCTCGAATGAATGTTAATGCATGTTTAGTACCGGGAGGCAATCTACCATTGATGAATGGAAGTCAAGGGATACCTATGACTAACCCTAATGGGAGAGAAAGCATGGTTCAGAATGTACCTTTGCTGCCAGCTCCTTCCAGTGTGCCTATGGCAAGTCAGTTGGCTCCACCAAATATTGGAAACCAAGTTTCAAACCCTAATGTTGTTCCTATGGGTCAACAACCAATGCCCAAACAAATTGTTAGGCCAATGGAATGACGGGTAGACGATCGAGGCTATGAGTCGAGTGCATCAAGGATATGATGAAGCATTATACCGACATGATTTCTGAACAGTATTGGCAAATAGCTGTTGATGTCAATTTCTTGAAGAAGCAGCAGAATCTGATAGGGAGTCGACACCCTGAAGAGGGTGGGCCCTCAAGATTCAGCTGTAAGTGGTGTGGTGGACAACATTTCCCTAGAAACTGGCCAAATGTTAAATGTGATATTTGTGGGAAGTCGGGCCACTTAGCCGCTACCTGTTGGAGTAAGATTAGTTCCCTCCAACAAGGGAGTAAACAACCAGGTCCAGTTAATCATAGAGCAGAAGGTAATAACCTCCAGCAAAATGATGGACCAAGACAAATATTGCAAAGGGGAAATACCACTATAGAAGAGTTGCCACAAGGCAATGGAGCTAGCCTTATTGAGGCTGTACGATTCAATGATGCTGAAACCTCTAACCTAAGAGCCGTGACAAGAGGCCAAAAGGCTAAAGAGGGTGATAAAGATAAGGAAAAATTGGTTGAGGGAAACCCTAAACAAGGGGATAAGGGGACGCAAGTCCAGAATCATGGCGTGGAAGGTGGAACTCTAAGGCCGCTTGACAAAAAAGTCGATCCTAAGAAGGATGAGGAAGTGTAAAGAAAGAAGACAAGAGCTAAAAAAGAATGGTTTGGCGAGAAAAGAAATCTTTGGCTACCTATCATGATTTTGATTTAGCAAGTTCTCTTTGCGAAGTCAAACCAGATGTAAACCTTCTACAGTTGATCAAATGATCTCCAGGAGTATGCAAGGAATTCAAGAAGATCTTGCGTATTGGGTATATTGTAGAACCTTTGGGCATAGCACGAGTAGGGGAAGATTGGTTTGATCATGCTGAAAAGAATTGCCCTAGGGTTCCAGCATATGTGGATGGAATATTAGTGGAACATGCCATTGTAGACACTGGGTCCTCCGTCAACATCATGAGTTTAGAGTTGATGGAGAGGTTGTGTTTAGGCATCCAAAAGGATAGCTCCACCCTCCGTAGAATGGCTAATGATAGTCTAAGGCAACCAGAAGGTTGCATTACTAAAGTTCGTGTTACAGTTGTAAGTGTAGAATGCTTCTTGGACTTTAGGGTGATAAGATTTTTAGGACGTTCTGGCTATCGAGTCTTGCTAGGTAGGCCTTGGATCTTACGAACAGACTGCCAAGTCAATATACCCGTCGGTCGAGTGGTTCTAGGTAGAGGTGCTAATCAAGTGATAGTCGATGCTTACCCTGAGTCTCCTCAGAGTGAGAGAGCTCCTTTATCCTCTATTGAATTAGAAACAACAGATGATCCATCTGGTAGTGAGACATCATCCAGTGATGAATCTAGAGAGGGGTCCATATTTATCAGATAACTCTAAATGAGCGGATAGAGCTGCAAGATAGGATAAGAGATGCGGATGTGATTGAGTTGGACCTTGGCATGCCAAATGATTCGCGGCCAATTAAATTAGGTTCCATGCTAAGTTCAGTAGAAAGGGAGGACTATGTGTCCTTTGTCAAGATTGTGGGAGAGAAGGAAGGAGTCTCACTTGTAGCTTTCTTGCTTGCACAATGGGGGAATACACACATAGGTGGAGGCTGAAAATAGTTTTCCTCTTCTTAGTTGTGTAAGCCAAAAAGATATCTAGTACAGAGAAATAGAAGAACCCTATATATTTGTCTCAAACCAAACTCAACTAACTAAGGTGGCATACTAACTGAGCCACAAACTAGAGTAGATAAGGATAGCTGTCATCTAGCTATTATTCATGGGCGGTGTACCAACCGCATCTGTAGCTAACAAGTCGGTGACATAAATGCACAATGGTCACCCTGGCATATCACAAGTGGAGATTGATATCTTAACACTCCCCCTCAAGCTCAATCCCAATTCCTGCACACCCAGCATGTCTCTGAACTTGCGCAGCTTCTCTGCGCCCAATGCCTTCGTGAATATGTCAGCTACCTGATCCTCTATGCTGACATAAACTAGATCAATAAGACCTAGTAAAACCCTCTCCTGCACATAGTGATAATGCACCTCAATGTGCTTTGTTCTAGCATGATAGACTAGGTTATTTGCCAAGTATATACTACTCATGTTGTCACAATAAATGACAACTAGCCCATCTGTAGGCTAATGCATATCATAAAGTAGCTTATGCAACCAAGCCACCTCACATGCAGCCATTGCTGCACCCCTGTACTTAGCCTCTGTGCTCGACAAGGCAACTGTAGGCTGTTTCTTGCTGCTCCAAGTGACTGAAGCACTCCCAAAAGAGAACACATATCCACTGGTAGATCGTCTATCAGAAATACTACCAGCCCAATCAGCATCAGTGTATCCATGCAACTGTATCTGAACCCGAGTCTCATAAAATAGTCCATACTGCAATGTGAACTTCACATACCTGAGTATGCATCTAGCCGCATCCAAATGTGGTTTCCTTGGAGTCTGCATAAACTGAATTACCAATCCAACAGCATAGCTCAAATCTGGCTTGGTAATAGTCATATAAATCAAACTTGCTACTATGCATCTGTACATAGTAGGGTCTTCCAGAAGCTCACCTGCATCTGCACTCAGCTTCACATTCTGCTCCAAAGGAACTGAAATAGGCTTACAGCCTGTCATCCCATATTTGGACAGCATGTCCAATCCATACTGCCTCTTCAAGAGCCGTATCCCACTTGGTGATCTAATCACCTCAATGTCCAAGAAATAACCCAGCTCTCCCAAGTCCTTCATCTCAAACTTCTTTCTCTATGTTTTCTCACATAAAGTGAGAAATCTGCCTTGGAAATATGAAAGACAATAGTGACAAGATACTGTCCTATCTTGTCAAACCATGCTCTAGGTGCTTGCTTCAAGCCATACAAGGCTTTCTTCAACCTGCAAACAAACTCAAGATGAACAGCATGCACATAACCTGGTGGCTGCTCCATATAGACCTCTTCTTGCAAATCACCATGCAAGAAGGCATTCTTTACATCCATCTAATGTAAAGACCATCCCTTTGATGCAGCCATAGCAATGACTGCTCTTACGGTTGCCATCCTTGTAACCGGACTGAATGTTTCTTCATAATCAATGCCATATGTTTGTGCATACCCCTTGACTACTAATCTTGCCTTGTATCTGTTCACAGAACCATATGCATTGTGCTTCACCTTATAAACCCACTTACAACCAATTGCATTCTTATCTTTAGGCAAAGGTACCAATTCCCATGTAGCATTTGCTTCCAAGGCATCCATTTCTTCATCCATGGATTTCTCCCATTTTTCTTTTCCCATGGCTTGCTCAAAAGAAGTGGGTTCTGGTTCATGTATCACTTTGACCATATAGGCATAGTGAATGGCTGTAAATCCATCATATTTCAGCCTATCCACATGATACCTAGCTCTGGTAGACCTGCACAAAGTAGGTTCACTCCCAGGTGCTCTCAAAACATCCCTGGTCTTCCTTACTCCAAGTGTAATAATAGAAAGAATACCCAACTCATCTTCATCAATGCTCTGTTCTGAGCCATTGGATTCACCATCCACATAAGAGTGACCTGCATTCACATCAAACATGGGCTGATCTACCTTCTCTTTTCCTTTTCGTGAAACCTGCATACCACTATCTGCATTGTTTTGAGGAGATTCTCCTGATCTCAATATGCCTGTCCATGGCGAAGAATGTGAACCACTGCTAGAGGACACTCGAGGTCCACTAATATTTTGTGACTGCTGCTGTGAATTCTGTGCAACATTATCATTTTGTGCATCTACATCATCAATCATATTTACTGGTTTATACCAGCTACTCATCTCATCAAAAATAACATCCGTGCTCACTTAAACTTACGAGTAGAAGGGTTATAGCATCTATACCCTTTCTGCTGCAAAGAGTAACCAATAAAGATGCACTTCTCAGCTTTTGGATCCAACTTGGATCTCAACTCATCTGGCACATGAACATAGGCAATGCAACCAAAAATCTTCAAATGAGAAATATCTAGTTTCCTACCAATATACCTCTCCTCTGGAGTCATCCCATGTATTGCTGCAGTGGGAGTCCTGTTCATTATGTAGATTGCTGTAGCAACTGCTTCAGCCCAGTAAAAATCTGGCAAGTCTTTTTCGTTGAGCATGGCACGAGATAACTCTCCAATATGCTTGTTTTTCCTTTCTGCAATTCCATTTTGTTGTGGGGTATGACTGCATGAATATTGCTACTTTATGCCATGCTCTTGCAAGAACCTTGCAAACTCATTTGAGAGGTACTCTCCCCCTCCATCTGACCTTAGACATTTTATTTGCAGGCCTGTTTCTTTTTCGACCATAGCTTTAAGAGTTTTGAAATGCCTAAACACTTCACTTTTATTTTTCATAAAATACACCCAAAATTTTCTGCTATAGTCATCAATAAAAGTGACAAAATAATGACAGCCTCCAATAGATGCAGCTTTAGTAGTCCACACATCAGAGTGGATTAATTCCAATGGCTTCTTACTCTCTTGAACATGTCTAGGAAATGGTTTCCTTGCCTGTTTTCCAGATTGAAAGGCTTCACATACCTTATGCATTTCTGCAACCTTGAATTTAGGCAATCCTACAACAATATTTTGGGCTTGCATTGATTTAAGTTGCTGTACATTAACATGACCAATGTGTTTATGCCACATATCAATATCTGCAACTACACCGGTCCCATGTGCAAACATTGCTACACTCAATTCAGGCATGTCTGCATCCAACGTAAACATTCTGCCCTTCTTCTTTTCTTTTGCTATCAAGCGACCTATATTTTTCATATCCTCAACAAAGTATCCATGAGAATTAAATCTGACGTGCAAGCCCTGCTCAACCATTTGACCAACAGAAACCAGGTTCTTGGTGATATTCGGGACATGAAATACATCCGACATGTATTTCTTTTTCCCATCCTGCATAGACAAAGAAATTTTTCAAATTTGCATAATAGGATGTGCAGTATCATCACCAGTCTCCACAAATCCTGGTTTTTCCATTTTTCTTACATCCTACATCCATTATGCATGACCTATCATGTGGTTTGATGCACCTGAGTCAACATACCACACATCGTTGCTTTCTTCTGCACTTGTCACAGAATTGGTCATGTGTTGCACCATAAACAAATGCTCATTTCTGTCATCACCCTGTCTGCTAGAAGATGCATAATTCCCTTGTTGCAATTTTCCATTCATGATGTCATTTTGCTTTTTATAGCAGTCTTTAGCCATATGACCCCCTGCCCTCTAGAGTTACCACGTCCTCCTCCATAGAACTGGTTTTCTTGAGTTTGCTGCATATTCTGATTTCAATCACAGCCTCCAGATCGGCCTCCCCTACCTCTGCCTCTACTCTTCTAGCATTTGAGTAGAAGACAGCTTCTTTTGAAGTTCCTCTTAAAGAAGCCGCACCACCATTTCTCTGCTCCTTAGAAATTAGAAGAGAAATCAACTCCTCAAAATCAGAAAATCTTTCACGGATGGAAATCAATGTTTGGAACTGTGCATAATCCTTTCCTAGACCATTCAAGGTCACAGAAACTAAATCATCATCTTCCACTGGTGGTGACCCAATGGAAGCAAGTGCATGTGCAATCTTCTTCACCTTCATCCGGTAGTCATTGATGCTCACACTTTCTCTTTGCACATTGTGCAACTCTGGCTTGAGTTGCATTTTCCTAGCTTACGTATTTGTGCTATACATTTTTTATAAAGTATCCCATGCCTCCTTTGGCATACTTGCATCCTGAATATGTACAATCATAGAGTCTGAAATACTAATAGACAGCCAGCACATAACTTTTTTGGCTCTCTCATGCCATCCTTTAAATGCCTGCATTTGTTGTTGATTGGGAACATCAGGAAGAACTGGTTCTTCTTTGTTTCTTGCAACGAATTCCCAATATCCTTTTCCGATAAGGAAATTCATCATTCTAAACTTCCATGCTTGGAAGTTGTTCTTGTCAAGATTTTCAGTGACAATCTGTGAAAGAGAATCAGATGCCATTACAGAACATTACAAAAAATTCTGTCACTGCAAAAAACACAACTTCAGCCTCACAAGGGCAAATCTATAAAACTGAAAAAATTGGTATTTGACCACACAGTCACTTCCTAGTGACGATTTTACATCAACAGGCAATAAGGATGATTCTATAACTCCTAATGTCTTTGTGCATCGGCATACGATGCAATTTCTATGGTAACTTTTGACCGACCTATAGAACAGTGGTCGCACAGCAAAAAATAGGGCCTTTTCTTGAGTGCGTGCGGGAAACTTTCGCCTCCAAAACAGGCCCCAAAATGGCATCGAATAAAAAAAACAGGGCAACTAAGGGATAAAGCCCATACCCGTAGCATAAATTGCCCTCTTGCTACACTGCGAGGGGCGTCTCAATCTGAGACAATGCACTCTTGCACTTTCCAGCTGTGCTACCTGTAGAGACTTGCTCCCAAACTCGAAAAATAAAAGCAACACTGGTCCTCTTATTAGAACGCCGCGAACTTGGTTTACTTTCTTGAGTTCCTTACCACGAATCAGGCTCTAATACCATATCAAGATTGTGGGAGAGAAGGAAGGAGTCTCACTTGTAGCTTTCTTGCTTGCACAATGGGGGAATACACACGCAGGTGGAGGCTGAAAACAGTTTTCCTCTTCTTAGTTGTGTAAGCCAAAAAGAACTCTAGTACAGAGAAATAGAAGAACCCTATATATGGGTCTCAAACCAAACTCAACTAACTAAAATGGCATACTAACTGAGCCACGAACTAGAGTAGATAAGGATAGCTGTCATCTAGCTATTATTCATGGGCGGTGTACCAACCGCATCTGCAGCTAACAAGTCGGTGACATAAATGCACAACGGTCAACCTGGCATATCACAAGTGGAGATCGATATCTCAATATCCTTGACTCAAGAATTCCACGATATCTTTGCTTGGAGTAATGATGAGCTGAGAGGCATTCCTCCCAGCCTGGCTGTTCATACTATTCCTATAAAAGAAGGCGGTCATCCTGTGCGTCAGAAAGTAAGGAGTATGTCTTTTCAATTGAGGGACGGGCTGTTTGAGGAGTTGCAGAAGTTACGGAAAGCTGGTTTAATCTTCCCTGTATAACACACAAAATGGTGTTCACCAGTTGTTATCAGGAAGAAGAAAAATAACCAGATCCGACTATGTGTAGATTTTAGAGAGCTGAATAAGCAGACGGTTAAGGATTACTACTCGCTGCCATTTATTGACCAGATTTTGGATCAATTAGCAAGTAGGGAAATATATTCATTCATGGATTGCTTTGCAGGATACAACCAGATGGCAATTGTAGAAGAGGACAAGATGAAAGCCAATTTTATTACTTTCTTTGGTACTTTTGCATACCATGTGATGGCCTTTGGTTTGTGCAATGCACAATCATGGCAACAAACAACAGACAAGACCTTTGGTGACATCTCCCCAGACGAGTTGAAAGTATTTATCGATGACCTGGGGGCAGCCACTGTGAGGGAAAGGATGTTGATCATTTTAAGAAAGTGCTTTGAGCGCTGTAGTCAATTTTGTATCGCTCTTAACTCACGGAAGTGTGTCTTTGGAGTGCCTTATGGGTTATTGCTGGGCCATGTGGTTAGTTCAGTAGGAATCGCAAACTAACCTTGAAAAGATCAAGGTTATAGTTGCTATGAGCCCACCACGCACTCCGAAAGAGGTACCTAGCTTTCTGTCATCATCGATAGGGTACTATCAGAGGTTTATAAATGCCTTGGCAGAAAGGACATTGCCACTAATGAATTTATTATCCTTTAGTTGTCTATTTGAATGGAGCAATCCTTGTAAGGTAGCTTTTGAGGATGTGAAACAAGAGCTAGTAAAAGCACCAGTTTTAAAAGCACCTAAAAGAGGCGAGGTATTTTACATATATTCAATAGCCACCATGCATAGTATCAGCTGCTGTTTAGCCCAAATTTGGGGAAAGTGGTATCATCCGATAGCTTTTGCTACTCGAAAATTGGGCATTTCAGAGATCAATTATACCTACATGGAAAAATTGTGCCTTGCGATGGTCTTTGGGACTAAGAAGTTTAGGCACTATATCCTTTATGAGAAGGTAGTTTTCTATACGAAGGCAGAAGAGCTTAGATTGCTTATGAATAAGCTATAGCTGCCTAATCGTTTGGCAAAGTGGTTAATCACTTTGCAGGAGTTCAATTATGAGATTAAGAGTAAGCCACGGAGGTTGCAGGGAATTGTGGAATGCCTTGTGGATTTCGGGGAGCTGAAGGAGACTTTGGCTGAAGGAAGTGATATTGAAGAAATGTTTAAAATTGATACAGCTTCCATTCCATCTTGGTATGCTACTATCACGCATTATCTATCAACAGGAGAGACTGGAGCTAGTTTATCAAAATTAGAAAAGAGGAAAATCAAACAACAGGCTTTGAAGTTTTCCTTGATAGCAGGGACACTATATCGGTAGGGAGTTGATGATATCTATCACCGATGTGTGATGCCTGACGAGGTTCCTTTCATCTTGGAGGAGTGTCATGACTCTGCATGTGGAGGGCACTTTGCGGGACGGTTGACGGCACAAAAAGCTTTAAGAGCTGGATATTGGTGGCCGTCCATCTTCCAAGATTGTTTTGAGTATGTTAAGAGATGTGATACCTGTCAAAGACATGACAGCAGAGAGAATAGGAAACGCCCACTTACGCCTATCATGGCTATCCTTCCATTTGAGAAGTGGGGCTTTGATTTTGTGGGTCCTATCACCCCGTCGTCTACTACTCAGAAGAGGTACATTATAGTAGCAACTCATGATTTCACAAAATGGTCAGAAGCGTGGGCGATGAGGTAGGACAATGCAAAAGAGACTGCAAGTTTTCTTTTAGAGCAGACTATCTGCCATTTCGGTTTATCAAAGGAATTAGTGTCGGACCGTGGAACCCACTTTTTGAATAAAGTGATTCAAATCTTGACTGAAGCTTGGCAAATCAAGCATAATAAAACAACCCCCTATAATCCGCAAGCAAAAGGAAAAGTTGAAAGTACTAATAAGCAGCTTGTGGGTATCTTGTCTAAAATAGTCTCTAAGAAGAAATGAGACTGGGACAGGAAGTTGTGTGTGGCAGTATGGGCGTACAATACAACGTTCAAGCGATCGATCGGCCATACTTCATTTAAATTAGTTTATGGGGAAGAGTGTGTGTTACCCCTTGAAATTGTGTTGCCAACCATACAGTTTGCAATCAACCACTCTTTGGGAGATGAGGATTCCCTTTTTGAAAGTTTCACGACCATAGCCCACCTAGATGAACTAAAGTTGCAGAGCTTATTACACCAGGAGGTAGCCAAATTTCGGATGAAGTAGTTGCATGACCTTAGAGCGAAGAAGTATACCTTTAAAAAAGGACAATTAGTTCTGTACTACGATGCGCGTAGGGAGCTGTTTCCAGGGAAGCTGGAACCTAAATGGGATGGCCCCTACAAGATTGTCACGATAGGTAAAAAAAGGTCTACGGTTCTATTAGCTGATCTGCAAGCAGGGAGTAGAGTTTAAAAATAAGGTTAATCTTAATAAGATTAAACCTTATTATTTCTAAGTAGGCTAATATAGGAAAATGCATTGCAGTTCCATGCTGGGGATGATTTGAGACCTGCAAAAGAGCTTAAAGATGGTTGATGGGTCAAATAATTCCTTATTTGGAGCACCCATATCTGGAACAGAGATACCATCAAGGGAAACTTATCTGGTGGAGCAAAGGATACAAAGTGATTGAACAAGAAGACGGAACCTTTGTGTGGGATATCAAAGTCTTCTGCCATCACTGCTTATGACTGTTGACAAGTATCCCTCTTGAGTTCCATGAAGAAGGTGGGATGGAGCCGTCAGTTCATCCTCTCAACATGCTAAACTTTGATTACCATAATTACGAATAGAGGAGTTCATGATGGCAGGCTGTGTAAACCCATTGTGGACGTATACACTATATTTTGACGGAGCGTCCAGGGGCCCTAATAAAAACGGGAGTGTTGGAGTAGTAGTCCGAGATTCCCGACATAGAGTTACGATGAAGTTAACTGCTTATCTCGGGGTAGGATTCACTAACAATATGGCAGAGTATAAAGCCTTGATTATGGGACTGCATATTGCCAAACAAGGTGGTGTTTGGCGGTTGTTAGTAAAAGGGGATTCCCATTTGATCCTGAATCAGCTAGATGGGACATACACAGTGCAGAACCCCATTCTTTGTATGTATCATCGAACTACCATGACCCTACTCGAGGAGTTTGAGAGCGTGTCTTTTCAGCTCATTCCACGTTACTAGAATCAGTTTGCGGATTCAATGGCAAATCTTGCTTATGAAGAAGACCTCTTCTTCAACTGTGGTCCTAGTTTGGATATTGTGATCAATAATGAAACAGGACCCGGTCGCTTGTGGGAAATGTTATCAGAACATGTAATATATGGCAAGCAATGCTTGATATGGGTGATGCAAAGAGTAGCTGAGACCAATCTACCGTTATTATCCTGGACCCATAGGCTGATTAGACAACATGTTATGCGTACACCTCTTGCTATATATGTAGGAGGGATGGGTCATAATCTTATGCATTTAGTTTAGGGCTGTGAGCCTTGGTTTTTTCCTCCTTGGAAAGGAGCCTATTATTGTATATCTGTACTATTCCAGGGAGGGAGGTGTAGGTGCTATTCTGTTTGATCTCGTTAGGCCAAGAGGGTCCATTTTGCGAGGTTTTACTGTTTTATTTCATTAGGCCAAGAGGGCCGATCAGTTTTGTAGAGAAATGCTTTATTTCATTAGGCCAAGAGGGCCAGTTGTCTATTTAGTACAGGTGCGTTTAATGGTTTCTTGTTTTAGTCTTGTGCTAGACAAGTTCAAAGTTGATGAAGCAATCGAGCATATGGCTATCTCAAACTCAAAGACTCAACAGACCTTGGAGCAACTCACTACTCTTGTTGCCCAATTTGTGACCG
Source organism: Lygodium microphyllum (assembly GCF_053477565.2). NCBI lineage: Eukaryota > Viridiplantae > Streptophyta > Polypodiopsida > Schizaeales > Lygodiaceae > Lygodium > Lygodium microphyllum. The sequence goes on from NC_141154.1 coordinate 9,846,010, forward strand.
CTTCATCCCAAGAGAAGACCAATGACTCTAGGCACGAGTCTAGACGTCCTCCACATCAGGAATCATTGCATGGTCCACAGGGTATACTTGGTTCTAAGGTAATTTCCCATTCTACCTATGAGATCGGGGAACCCTCTCATATGCATGATGAGCCCCTATTGAATTCCCTCATCCACCATGTAGGCAACATCCATTTGAGGCCTTCTCCCACCTTGGGTCAAATTTCCCCCACTCTACCTAGGAGCCCCCATCCACCCCATATGAATCAGCCCCATCAAGGACAATATGGTACAAATGGCCAGCTTAGCAATCATGGACAACATGGTTATAATGGACAACATGGACTTAATGCACCACAAGGGATGTATGGACAACAAGGCATGTATAGCCACCAAGGGATGCATGGACATCAAGGATTTCATGGGTAGCATGCCCCTATGATCTGCGTGACAAGGTCATCCTAACAAAGTACAATGGGCAATCCCCCTCACCATCTGACTTGGAGGAATGGACATCCAAGTTGGAGTTCTACTTCAATATCTACCCCCGCATTGAGGATCAGAAAATACTTTTTCCTCTCTCCACTTGGAAGGGTTTTCCCACACATGGTGGTGCTATATCAATCGAGAGAATCAACAGTTCATTGACTAGGAAGATTTTAAAATTCACATGGTCCAAGTCTTTATATCCCCTATGGAAAAAGAACGGTTGGCAAGATGATGGTACACTCTTGACCAATGTAACCTCATTGTACGTGAATACATAAATAAGTTGAACTTGACCATGTATGTGGAGAGCATTAGTGACGATGCTAAATTGCACAATTACATCTATGGGTTGGAACCGATCCTATTAGTGGCCGATATGATGGCCCAAAAACCTACCACATATTTTAAAGAAATCGAATTGGCTGAGAGATATGCAAGAAAGTACCATAAGAATGAGCATTTTCAGCAAGGTGTTGGACAGCCCTGCATTCCTTCAGGATCAGCCCCATACGGAGGTGGTTTTTGAGGCAATTCTATGCCTAATAGTAGCCCCAAAGTACCCACTTACCCAGCCTTCTGTGCTGAAAGAAAAATGGGCACTTTTGGGCCATCATTGGGCTCTAATGCTGAGAATATGTATGCTAAAAATAAATAGTCCACTGCATCACCATACCAAGGATCTAGTAACCAATAGTTCATTCCCCCAGATGTTGTGAAGGAACGAAAGGAAAAGGGTCTATGCTTTAAGTGTGGAGATAAGTATGCTGCTGATCATGCCTCCAAATGTCCATACAAGACAGCTAAGGTCAAAGTTCATAGCATGTATGTCATGGAAGATTGGCACACTAAGGAGGATGATCTGCCCATTGACCAGGCTAAGCCTATAGAGGATGTTGATCAGAGCAGTTCTATGACCCCGAGGATGGGTTTCCCTTTGATCCGAGTGGTGCTCCATCATAGATACTTGATTTGACATCCCACCCACCTCTAACTTCCCTTTGCTGGATCTCCTTGGATGCTTGGACGGGTTCTCGCAGCCCCAGTACCCTTCACATTCAAGGCAGTATCAATGGAAAGCATGTGTTTATCCTTGTGGATAGTGGAATAACTCATAGTTTTGTCAATAAATTAGCCATTGATTGGTTGAAATGCACCCCTATGGCATTACACCACCCCTTGAAGGTCCAAGTAGCAAATGGAGAATAAGAAATCAATACGAATGTATGTCATGTAGTTTCCTTATGCTTGGCTGAAAATTATGTGGCATTGGTTGACTTGATTGCCCTAGATATGGGCCCCATTGACATTGTCTTGGGTTGTGATTGACTGAAATAATTGGGGAAGATTGCGATGGACTTCTCTCAAATTTACATGGAGTTTATGATGCATGGACAGCCTATCCACCTAGAGGGAGTTCGACATCATGATGATTTTCAGCTCATTACAACAAAGCAACTCAAATGGGAATTTAAGAAATGCTCACAAATCTTTGTTTTGTAATTAAATAAGGACAATTCTGATCATCCCTCTACAGTATCTCATGATTCAACCTTGTAGGCCTTACTTAAGGAATAGAATGACCTATTTTAGATGTCTACATCCCTCCCTCCCAAGAGACAAGTGGACCATCCACTTGACCTAGAGTCCCATTCCAAGCCAGTGAATAAACCCCCCTATAGACTCTCCAAGTGTGAGTGTGAAGAGGTTGCAAAGAAAATCAAGGAGTTATTAGAGATGGGTTTCATTGATTCGAGTTCTTCCCCCTATACATCCCCGGTCCTCTTAGTAAAAAATAAAGATGGCTCCTTTCGCATGTGCATTGACTACAGAGATTTGAACAAAATTACAGTGAAGAACTACTATCCCATCCCATAGATTGATGGTTTGTTGGATGAGTTGAAAGGGGAATGCTTTTTCACTAAGATTGACTTGCGCTTTGGCTACCATCAGATTCGTATGCGGGTAGGAGATGAGATCAAAACGGCCTTTAGGACTAATCGTGGACTCTATCATTTTCTAGTGATGCCTTTTGGGTTGACTAATTCCCCCGCCACCTTTCAGAGCCTGATGAGCAAATTCCTATAGCCCTTTCTGTTCAAGTTTGTGCTTGTTTTCTTTGATGACATCCTCATTTACAACAAGTCATCCACGGAGCACTTGACACATGTTTGAAGGGTGTTTGACATATTGAGAGAGCATCGACTCTTTGCTAAGGAGATCAAATGCATATTCATGCAGACATTTGTGGAGTACTTGGGACACATTGTGAGCAAAAATGGTATACAAGCTAACCTGATGAAGGTGCAATATGTTAGAGACAGGCCCAATCCTCCACCACCACTTCTTTGCATGGCTTCCTTGGTCTCTCTTCATTCTACAGATGCTTCACTAAGTACTATGCCACCATTGCAGCACCTTTGACTGATCGCTTGAAAAAGGATTCATTCTTTTGGGATGCCACTGTGGATCATAGCTTCAAGCAACTAAAGGACGCACTTACTTCAGCCCCCATCCTTGTTTTCCTTGACTTCTCCAAGCTGTTTACCATTCATTGTGATGCAAGTGGCCAGGGTATTGGTGCAGTGTTGTTGCAAGAGCATGGTGTGATTGCATTTGAGAGCCGCAAGCTTGATGAGAAGGAAAAGCAAATGAATGTATATGACCAGGAGATGTTGGCCATTCGCCATGCCATTAGGAAATGGCACCACTATTTGTATGGGAACCGCTTCAAAGTAAAAAGCAACCAATGAGTCCTCCAGTACTTCTTGACTCATTCTACTTTGACTTCTAAGAAACAGCGATGGGTGGCAACCTTACAGAACTATGACTTTGATATTTCACACACTCGGAGCAAGGATAATATTGTGGCTGATTCACTCTCTCGAATATAGGCATATAGAGTGTCCTCTATCTCGGAATTGCATAGTGATTGGGTTGAAGAGCTTCAAGAGGCTTACTTGTTAGATGATCACTTCAACCAAACATTTCAAAAGTTATAGCATAGGGTCATGGATAAAAACTCCCAATATCAGCCTAAGCATGGACTTATTTGGTCCCATGGCAAGATTGTCATCCCGCACACTTTCCCCTTCATGTAGAAGATCATGGAAGAGATGTATTCTTGCCCTACTGCTGGTCACTTGGGTGTTTTCAAAACATATGACACGATTGCTAAGAGCTTTCATTGGAAATACTTATGGAGGGATGTCAAGGACTTTGTGACCAAATGTGTTCCATGCCAATAGAACAAGGATAATACACTCAGGTCCGTTGGCCTCTTGCAGTCCCTCCCTATCAATGAAGGGAAATGGACTCACATCACAATGGACTTTATCACTAGCCTTCCTGTGACTAAGAAAGGGTGGAACAGTATCTATGTGGTCATTGATCGCCTCACCAAAGATGCCCACTTTATCCCCACTAAGATCCAATACACTACCTCCCAGGTGGCCACTCGGTTTATGGAAAATGTCTTCAAGTTGCATGGCTTGCCACAGGTCATAGTACATGATCAGGATGCAAAGTTTATGAGTAACTTCTGGCAGACAGTTTTTACCTCCATGGGGACCAAGTTTGCTCCATCCACTGTGTACCACCCTCAGACTGATGACGAGACTGAAAGAGTGAACAAATGGCTTGAGACATATTTGAGGCTTTTTTGCCATGATGTTCAGCACAATTGGGATATGTGGCTTCACTTGGCTGAGTTTGCATATAATAACTCCACGCACTATAGCATTGGATTTTTCCATTTTGAGACCTTATATAGGTATAAGGTTCCCCTCCCTGCAGTCTTATTTAATGATAAGATCAATCCTCAAAGAGTCAGGCTGAATTGGATCGCATGCAAGCTTTACTTTAGTAATGCAAAATGAACCTTCAAAAGGCCCAAACACACATGAAACTCTATGGGCATTTGGAATTCCAAGAAGGGAAATTGGTCCTTTTGAAAGTGCCTAAGTCCTGCTACTCAACTCTCAAAGAGGGTAGCAGTAACAAGCTAGCCCACCACTTCTATGGCCCATACTGGATCCTAAAGAGAGTTGGTGACTTGACCTACTGCATAGAACTCCCCCCTACTACCAAAATCCACAATGTGTGTAATATCCCGAAGGCACGCGTGAACTGCCTCAATAGAGGATAATGGTATTGGATAAATTCTTTAGATATAAGCAATTTTTTTTAATTATTTCCCCTCTCCTCCAGCCGACTGTCGAGCTGGAGGAAAAGGGGAATAGTATGGTAGGCAAGATCCTTGCTAGAGCTTGCCTAAAGCTATGGCTCATGCGCCTCGCCACGTGGGGGGGGAGGTCCTCACTCCCCCCAGACTATATAAACCCCTTTGGGTAAGAAGGGAGAGGGGGGGGGCATGGAGAGAAAGGCTACGGCAGGCCGTGGAGTGAGTGGAGGGAAGATTAATGAGGCACCGAGTGCCTATTGCACTGTGTGGAGGAAGGAGGAGTGGAGCGACGAGTCACCGTGCCGCGTCGTGAAGGAGAGGGAGACACTAGTTGACACGCCGCTGCCTGTGGCTTGTGTAGCCGCCCGCCAGCTGCCGACCAAAGTTGCTGCCACCATTCCACCTCACGACCACCATCAAGGCCTTCAAGATACTCATCGTCCACGTAGTCATTAATCCCCTTTTTCTCCACGTGGCCATCACACATCCAGGAAGCTTCTTTCAGAAGCTTCTAAGGGGGCTTCTCTAAGCCCCCTTCCCGTGGATTCCCCACCCAAGTCCCTATAAAGGACCCCCTTCTCGTGGATTCCCCACACAAGTCCATATTACCCCCCTCACGGGTTCCTTTTAAACCCCCTTTTCCATTGCAACACCCACAAGCCCCCCTAGCTCGGGCTTTGAAGAGAAGAAGGGGAAGCCTACGAGCCCTTCCCACCAATCACCCACAAGGCCGGCCCTAGGATTTTAGGGAAGGAGAAGAAGAACTCTAAAGCCTCCATTCTTGCAAGGCCCATTCGCAAGAGCCCTTTCCGCAAACATCCTCGTAAGGCCTCAATTTTTTGAAATTCCATTCATAAAATCCCCATTTCCAAGAACTTTGTAGGAGCCCCATTTCCACAAACCAAGCTCTAACCCCGCAAGGCTTCCCATAAGGCCAAATTCCGCAAGCCGGTATTCTCAAGGATCCATACTTCGGAAGGGATCTCCTACGTATGAGGGAGAAGGGCAAGATCTTGAGGTTGCGTACCAAGGCAAGTAAATTCACCGATCGGGTAAGGATAAAGGAAAATCGGAAGTCCGAAATTACGCCTACGATGTGCCGTAAAAAGTCACAAGGTGCGCCTGCGGGAGGTTCTTCTCCTAATATTCACGTGGATATCTCCCCAAGCCCACAAGTCCAGGTTTTTACTAATTTTGATTCCATGCAAAAGCATTGCATTAATCACGATAACTTCATGGATTAGGAAGCTCCTATGCATGCTCAAAATCACCTAGTCAAGTTAAATGCAACTGGAATTAAATCGACTATTCGAACAATGATTAGAATTAGTTCATGACATGAAATTAGATCATTGGTATTTTCCATTTAAAGAATTGTCTATCCATTTAACGTCCTTAATAGTATGTTGCCTTGTCGTGCATGTCAAAGTGACGGCCTAGAATACTTGTTGCCTATCATTAAGGTTGAAATTATTAAAGTGCACCTTTGACTAAGCATGGAAAGATTCATCGCACGTCACATTTTTAGACAAATATTCATTGAATGGTTCATTAGGGAAAGTCATTAACCTCATAAGAAATAGAAGAGCATGGAAATGATTCTAGGAATTTGCATGTTTACGTAAATTGTGAGATGTTACAACTAGCTTTCTCCTTAAGAGATCAAGTTAACTTCTCTAGGGATGGTTCGTCCTTGTCACAAGACAAGTAGATCAAATTATCTAAATCACCTAACCTGCAAGGGATTCACATAGGATGGCTCAACTGATACGATAAATAACCCAAGTGCTAACTAGGGTTTAGCACGTTAAGGACTCGACCTAGTTTTGCACTTGTTTCCAAGACGAAATCCTTGAACCAAAGGTCCTACCCACATTCACGGAATGAAGGGACAATTGGACGCTCATGGATAAAACGATCTAAGGTTTCTACCCTAAGGATCACTCGTTCAAATGATGAAACTTGGATTGAGTTGGAATTCCTAGGACCGAACGTTGTCGGCCTAGTGTAATTAGGAATGGGTTGGGTAAGAAGACACCCTAAACCCTGCTTCTCGTCTGGAGATAATTCCGTGACCAGATCCCATGGAATAGATGCGACACTTGTGCAATAAGTTGCGATGTCGCATAGACTTGTGGTTTGTTCACAAGAGAGTTTTGCCATTTCTTGAAATGAGGTTGGCAAGTTCTTGCACAAGTTTAACTTGCAAGAGGATGAGTAGTCATCCTGTTACATCACCTTTCTTGGGGAAAAATTGCCAAGTAAAGGGAAGTTAGGTATTTGCTTGGAAGCAAATGATCAATCAATAAATTGGAGCGACATGGTCGCCAGGATTTACTGTTAATAAAACCTAAGGTATTGGTTAAGTTGGGTTAACAGGGTATGGCCCTAACCCAAGGACAAAAGGGTGAACAAACAAACCCTTGGGGATCTTGCCAAGTCGCAATTGATCCCGGATCGAATGCTGGATGCATTCGGAGAGAAGGATTCACTCCTTAACAGTTGGCCAATTAAACGACCACTGGAATTGATTGTGCTTGTAACAGTTTAGAAAGCACTGTTTGCATTGTTTTCTCAAAGAACTAAAGGATGAAATGATATCTAATGCTTCACGTTGAAAGCCTGAAGGGAGAGGCAGCTTTAGTTACCCCCGACTGCCTGCCTAACCCTAACCAAGGGGGTTGTTGACCGTGCTAGGAACGTGGACCGAACCCACTGCGAGAGGTCTCTCCGTTGAGCTCTACTTGGAGCATGAGGACGCTTGGGTGCCAAGGGGGCTCTGGTCGTAAATCCCTTGCTTTTCGGGTCCTGCACAAGAGGCTAACGTGACTCGGGATTGGATCTCGAGGCCCGCATACTAGTCTATGGGCGGAAGCTTGGAATAGTGATCCCTGGCGGATTATTGGATAGCCTTCGGGCGGATTATGGACAAGCCTACGGGCGGAACTCCTTGTATTTCAAAGATAAAATGATGAAATGATAATAAAGAATTTGTTTGATATTGTTTTTGCGGAAAGACCTAGATCACAAAACCCGTAACATTTCATGGGAGTGTCGGGCGGAGTTTTGTAGACATCCTTTCCGAGGGACTGCTAAGACGCGTTCTGGATGATACTAGTGGACATGTTACAGTTGGTATCAGAGCGAACCAACAAAGGACTTGTTTTTAAGAAATTTTAATAAGAAAAAGTAAAGCAAATGTTACTGTCCCAAATATTTCCTTACTTTCAATGCTGTCTTGCAGAATTATGAAGCATGGAACAGGTTCTTAGTGTTCCGAGTCATGTTTATGACCGTGATGCATTCCACGGATTATCGACAAAGGGTTGAGATGATGAACATCCTAGACCGCATTTACAATCCATCGCCTGTGTACATGGAATGGAGATGGATGGGTGTTTCAGGGATCTATTATATAGCTGCCCATCGACTTGCGTACCTTCAAATTAACTTGAAGAGAATCAAGTGGATGGAGGATTTGAAGATCGTGAAGATGTTCGTCTTTGTTGAAGCTCACGCAAATTCAACCCTACAGGTCGGGGGTCGAAGGGTTAACCAGAATAAGTATGTATACGGGAAAGTGATTCAAAGAATCCCGGCCGACCGAATCAAAGTTTTGGGACGTCATGAGAAGAATGGATATCAAAGGAAAAGATACCCTAATCTTCCAATGAACTATTGATTCCTGAAAATCGATGACCCCAATCCATACTACTACTCAGTTCTTGTAACTAAATGCAACAACATCTTATTCTCCTCGAATTAATGTATCAACTTGTTCCATCGCCCCAAGAAACAATTGTACCTCGAAAAGGCTATGCTGATATGAATGGAATAAAACTTTTTTTTAAAAAAAATCAACGATTGTCTTGACTGTGAATATTGATAAAGAAGTAAAGTGATTTGGTCACTTGGCTAAAGGGATATGCGAACGTAGTTCCTGAAAAGTTAACACAACTCCCACTTCAAAGAGAAGTAGATCATGAGATCAAGCTAGTAATAGGAGCTGCGCCAATTGCGAAGAGACCCTATAGAATGTCTATACCGGAAGCAATTGAGTTGAAAGGAACAACTCAAGCAACTGCTAGATCAGGGCTACATCCGTCCTAGCAGTTCACCATGGGAAGCACCAGTACTGTTCCAGAAAAAGAAATATGGAACACTTCAACTATGTATTGATTACAGAGGGTTGAATCAATCAACAGTCAGGAACAAATATCATATTCCTAGAATAGATGAGCTTCTTGATAGTCTTCAGAGTGCCAAGATCTTCTCCAAGATTATCTTAGGTCTGGTTACTATTAGATAAGAATCAAGGAAGAAGATATCCCAAAGACGGCCTTCAACACTAGATATGGACGCTTTGAGTTCTAGTTATGTCATTAGGGCTTACGAATGCGCCTGCCACCTTCAATAGGTTAATGCAGGATATCTTTAGACCATATATTGATAACTTTGTGCTCGTTTTCTTTGATGACACTCTAGTCTATTCCAAACAAGAAGGAGATCATGAACCCCAACTTCGGATTTTCCTTGAGACAAGGAGGTCACACAAGCTGTATGCTAAGATGACGAAATGTGCATTCCTCAAACATCAGATTGGTTATCTGGGATTCATCATATCGACAAAAGGAATCTCAGTGGAGCCGGCCTAAGTCAGAAATGTTCTAGGATGGCCATATACCAACAATTGTCAAAGAAATACGCAGCTTTCTTGGATTGACAAGATGGTATAGGACCTTCATCAAAAACTATGCTTTGATTGCAGCACCTTTGACAGACTTACTGATGAAGCAAACGTCCATTGCATGGTCAACTGCCGAACAAACTAGCTTTGATAGGTTGAAGCAAAGTTTGATATCAGCACCGAACCTAAAACTTCTAGACCACAGGAAGGAGTTTGAGGTAGTAACTGATACTAGCATGCTTGTCTTAGGATGTGTGCTCATGTAGGAAAGTCATCCTATAGCATAATCTTCAAGAAACTGAAGAGCCATGAGAAGAATTATGCTACCCATGATCTTGAACTTTGAGTTGTCAAGCTTTGGAGACACTACCTGCTGGGTAACAAGTTTACACTAGTGACTGATCATAAAAGTCTCAAGTGGAACTTTACCTAGAACAAGCTCAACATGAGGCAACGTCGGTGGATTGAAGTATTGGAGGAATATGATTTTGAAATCAAGTACCGACCAGGAAAGGAGAATGTAGTTGCCGATGCACTCAGTCGCAAGGCATTCCTAAATTCCCTAATCTTGCAGAATCTATCAAACGGCCAGATCTCTGGCTACAAAAGTATCTATGCCAAACAACCCTATACTTGAACTAGCTAGAGAGGAAGTATGCCATGATTTGGCCTACCAAACAATGATAAAGGAAATATCTACCAAGGAGCAGAATCTGAAGTTGCAAGCTAAGTATCAGGAATTTTCCATTGATAATGGACTTGTCTACTACAGAATAAGGCTGTGTATACCCGCAAGCTAGTCATTTAAGTAGAAGATATTGTGGGAAGTTCATGATTCCCCTTTCTCAGGACATTCTGGCTATGCCAAGACTCTCAATGCAGTTAGGAAAAACTACCATTGGGAGAGGCTTAAAAGTGACGTTCTCAAATATATCACCGAGTGTTTGTCTTGTCAACGTATCAAAGCCGAACATGTCAAGATTCCAAGCAAATTGCAACCGCTTGACATTCCCCAAATGAAATGGGAATTCATCAGTATGGATTTTGTTGTTGGCCTACCCCAAGTTCAGGGGGAATACAACTCCATCATGGTTGTGGTTGACATTCTTACTAAAGTTGCACACCTTATTCCAGTAAAAACAAATTATAAAGCCTCTGACATTGCAAGATTGTTTATCAAGGAGATATTCAAGCTACATGGGTTACCTAGAAGAATCATTAGTGATCGAGATTCTCTCTTCACATCACACTTCTGGAGAGCTATCTTTGAAGCTATTGGGACTCAACTCTATTTTAGCACCGCCTACCATCCCCAAACAGATGGCCAAACAGAACGAGTAAATCAAGTTATCAAGGATATGCTTAGGGCATACTGTTGTCGTAAACCAAAAAGGTGGATTCAATACTTGCCTTCAGTTGAATTTGCCTACAATACTTCTTACCAACAAGATATTTAGATGACCCCTTTTCAAGCATTGTATGGTCATGACTGTTGAAGTCCCCTAAACTTCTCAGATCCAACCTTGAGGGTTTAAGCTTCAAGGCAGATGTTGGAAGAGATGGATGACCAAGTAAAGTCAATAAGATAGGACATCCAAGCCGCCAAGGATAGACAAAAGGCATATGCGGATTTGAAGTGTCAAGATAGAATATTTGAGGAAGGAGACATGGTCTTCATTCACGTATGCCCAAAGAAGAGATTGCAAGAAGCTAAGCCCAAGGTATTGTGGACCATACAAGATCCTCAAGTGCCTAGGACCAAATGCATATAGACTGCAACTCCGTGAGAACCTAAAGGTTCATAATGTATTCCATATCAGCCTATTGAAGAAGTATGCACCTAATCCTAACCATGTACTTGATGACCAATGAATTGTAATACCTAGCCAAGGAGTCCTTAAGCTACCGCCTGACAGGATCTTAGATGCTAGGGAGAGGCAACTAAGATCCAGAACCTTGAGAGAATGCCTCGTCCAGTGGAAAGATTATCCCGAAGAGGATGCCACTTGGATAGATGAAAGCACTCTCAACCATCAATATCCCCAGTTTATCTCGAGATGAGGACATCTCGATTCCTCCAAGGGGGAGAGAATGTAATATCCCGAAGGCACGTGTGAACTGCCTCAATAGAGGATAATGGTATTGGATAAATTCTTTAGATATAAGTAAAAAATTTTAATTATTTCCCATCTCCTCCAGCCGACTGTCAAGCTGGAGGAAGAGGGGAATAGTATGGTAGGCAAGCTCCTTGCTGGAGCTTGCCTAAAGCTATGGCTCATGCGCCTCGCCACGTGGGGGGGGAGGTCCTCACTCCCCCCAGACTATATAAACCCCTTTGGGTAAGAAGGGAGAGGGGGGGCATGAGAGAGAAAGGCTACGGCAGGCCGTGGAGTGAGTGGAGGGAAGATTAATGAGGCACCGAGTGCCTGTTGCACTGTGTGGAGGAAGGAGGAGTGGAGCGACGAGTCGCCATGCCGCGTCGTGAAGGAGAGGGAGACGCTGGTTGACACGCCGCCGCCTGTGGCTCGTGTAGCCGCCCGCCAGCTGCTGTCGACCGAAGTTGCTGCTGCCATTCCACCTCACAACCGCCATCAAGGCCTTCAAGATACTCATCATCCACGTAGGCATTAATCCCCTTTTTCTCCACATGGCCATCACACATCCAGGAAGCTTCTTTTGGAAGCTTCTAAGGGGGCTTCCCTAAGCCCCCTTCCCGTGGATTCCCCACCCAAGTCCCTATAAAGGACCCCCTTCTCGTGGATTCCCCACACAAGTCCATATTACCCCCCTCACGAGTTCCTTTTAAACCCCCTTTTCCATTGCAACACCCACAAGCCCCCCTAGCCCGTGCTTTGAAGAGAAGAAGGGGAAGCCTACAAGCCCTTCCCACCAATCACCCACAAGGCCGGCCCTAGGATTTTAGGGAAGGAGAAGAAGAACTCTAAAGCCTCCATTCTTGCAAGGCCCATTCGCAAGAGCCCTTTCTACGAACATCCTCATAAGGCCTCAATTTTATGAAACTCCATTCATAAAATCCCCATTTCCAAGACCTTTGTAGGAGCCCCATTTCCACAAACCAAGCTCCAACCCCGCAAGGCTTCCTATAAGGCCAAATTCTGCAAGCCGGTATTCTCAAGGATCCACACTTCGGAAGGGATCTCCTACGTACGAGGGAGAAGGGCAAGATCTTGAGGTTGCGTACCAAGGCAAGTAAATTCACCGATCGGGTAAGGAGAAAGGCAAATCCGAAGTCCGAAATTATGCCTACGATGGGCCCTAAAAAGTCATAAGGTGCGCCTGCGGGAGGTTCTTCTCCTAATATTCACGTTGATATCTCCCCAAGCCCACAAGTCCAGGTTTTTACTAATTTTGATTCCATGCAAAAGCATTGCATTAATCACGATAACTTCATGGATTAGGAAGCACCTATGCATGCTCAAAATCACCTAGTCAAGTTAAATGCAACTGGAATTAAATCGACTATTCAAACAATGATTACAATTAGTTCATGACATGAAATTAGATCATTGGTATTTTCCATTTAAAGAATTGTCTATCCATTTAACGTCCTTAATAGTATGTTGCCTTGTCGTGCATGTCAAAGTGACGGCCTAGAACACCTGTTGCCTATCATTAAGGTTGAAATTATTAAAGTGTACCTTTGACTAAGCATGGAAAGATTAATCGCACATCACATTTTTAGACAAATATTCATTGAATGGTTCATTAGGAAAAGTCATTAACCTCGTAAGAAATAGAAGAGCATGGAAATGATTCTAGGAATTTGCATGTTTACGTAAATTGTGAGATGTTACAACTAGCTTTCTCCTTAAGAGATCAAGTTAACATCTCTAGAGATGGTTCGTCCTTGTCACAAGACAAGTAGATCAAATTATCTAAATCACCTAACCTGCAAGGGATTTACATAGGATGGCTCAACTGATACGATAAATAACCCGTGCTAACTAGGGTTTAGCACGTTAAGGACTCGACCTAGTTTTGCACTTGTTGCCAAGACGAAATCCTTGAACCAAAGGTCCTACCCACATTCATGGAATGAAGGGACAATTGGACGCTCATGCATAAAACGATCTAAGGTTTCTACCCTAAGGATCACTCATTCAAATGATGAAACACGGATTGAGTTGGAATTCCTAGGACCGAACGTTGTCGGCCTAGTGTAATTAGGAATGGGTTGGGTAAGAAGACACCCTAAACCCTGCTTCTCGTCTGGAGATAATTCCGTGACCAGATCCCATGGAATAGATGCGACACTTGTGCAATAAGTTGCAACGTCACATAGACTTGTGGTTTGTTCACAAGAGAGTTTTGCCATTTCTTGAAATGAGGTTGGCAAGTTCTTGCACAAGTTTAACTTGCAAGAGGATGAGTAGTCATCCTGTTACATCACCTTTCTTGGGGAAAAATTGCCAAGTAAAGGGAAGTTAGGTATTTGCTTGGAAGCAAATGATCAATCAATAAATTGGAGCGACATGGTCGCCAGGATTTACTGTTAATAAAACCTAAGGTATTGGTTAAGTTGGGTTAACAGGGTATGGCCCTAACCCAAGGACAAAAGGGTGAACAAACAAACCCTTGGGGATCTTGCCAAGTCGCAATTGATCCCGGATCGAATGCTGGATGCATTCAGAGAGAAGGATTCACTCCTTAACAGTTGGCCAATTAAACGACCACTGGAATTGATTGTGCTTGTAACAGTTTAGAAAGCACTGTTTGCATTGTTTGCTCAAAGAACTAAAGGATGAAATGATATCTAATGCTTCACGTTGAAAGCCTGAAGGGAGAGGCAGCTTCAGTTACCCCCGACTGCCTGCCTGACCCTAACCAAGGGGGTTGTTGACCACGCCGGGAACGTGGACTTAACCCGCCACGAGAGGTCTCTTCGTTGAGCTCTACTTGGAGCAGGAGGACGCTTGGGTGCCAGGGGGGACTCTAGCTGTAAATCCCTCACTTTCTGAGTCCTGCACAAGAGGCTAACGTGACTCGGGATTGGATCTCAAGGCCCGCATACTAGTCTACGAGCGGAAGCTTGGAATAGTGATCCCTGGCGGATTACTGGATAGCCTTCGGGCGGATTATGGACAAGCCTACGGGCGGAACTCCTTGTATTTCAAAGATAAAATGATGAAATGATAATAAAGAATTTGTTTGATATTGTTTTTCTATGTCACGTGATAAGATTACGTGAAGGAACCAGTGCTTAACAGGATTAATTAAAGAAGCTGATTGTTATATGTCAAATTAATGTGTTAGATAATTACATAACTAAAACAAACCGAGGAAAGTGCAGAGGATGGACCATGGGTCCGTCCTACGGTTGGGTGGTCCTGGTTAGCCGAGAACTTTTCTCAAATATCTCGAAGAACAGTGGGAGGATCATCGAAAGCAATGACCTAGAGTTATGTCTTACCCGATTTACACTGTTTTAGGGGAACGGAATGGGACTATGCTTTATGGCAGAGAGGTTGAGCCTTGCATCCCTCTTGTTTCCCATTCTCCTTGAACCAAGTGCAGCGTGAATCCGCTTCGGATCTGGCGTTTCTGCGTAAAATAGTTCGCTTGGGTCTGACACTAGTTGCTGTTAGCTAATGACCAATCATGAAAACCCTAATTCCGGTCGATCCTAAGTGGGAACGTCCAGGATACTTCCGCTACGTGGCAGACACGGAAAGACCTAGATCGCAAAACCCGTAACATTCCATGGGAGTTCCGGGTGGAGTTTTCTAGACATCCTTTCCGAGGGACTGCTAACACGCGTCCTGGATGATACTAGTGGACACGTTACAATGTGTTTCATGTTAGCCAATTGAAACCCTTTGTAGACTCCTCAGTGGACTATGCAGAAGAACTTCCCCCCATAGATGAAGAAGGTATCACTCAATATGTCCCTGAAACAATCATTGGGCAGTGAGATAAGCACTTACCATCACGATCCATCAAAGAATACCTCATCAAATGGCAAGGCCTACCCTTGGAAGAAGCCCAACGGCTGGCAAACTAGCTGGTCATGCCCCAATTGACCACCCTTTACCTCCACAATACACACGGTTTTAGAACTGATTTGTACTTACTCAAATCACAAGCTTGTGCATTCTACATAGGCTGAAAGTACTCGTCTTAAGCTCTGTTTTGACATGTGGTATGCCCTATTTGGAGCAACCTATCAAAAGTTATGATCCCCTCTATTTCTCCTTGTTTTTTTACAGCAAAAACCTTCCGAGTGGGAATAGATTGTAACAAGTGGGATACACATCGACTAGGGTTTCGACACCCCGTCACACTGACTGAGGTATTTAAGGTGTAAGAGACCTAGATTAGGGCAACTAGTTATTATCAAGATCATATTCTTCACCTTCATCTCCAACTTCCATGGCTTTCTCCTTTCTTCTCTCCTCTTTTCTCTCTTTCTCTCTCTTCTTCTAGTCTTCTTCCTTCTTCTTCTTCTTGCTCTCGTTCTCTCTCCTCAGCTCTTGTTCTCTCTCCTCTCAGCTTCTTTCATTACAAACCCTTTCAAGCGAGGTCATCCTAGGTGTGGTCTGAACTACCTACCTAACTTAGGACAACTGCACCAGGATCTCCTACTAGGCAATGACTCCTATAGCTTGGTCATCATATTCTTATTGTAACACATTTTCTTCCCAAGGTTTCCATACTGAGGCATGCAAAAAGGAGCAAGATGAGTGTAGAGTGACCCAAGGAGAACAGGGCATTGGCCTCAGGTCCTAACTTGGTACCCAAGAACCTATCAAGATCTTGTGAGATGACACTTAATCCTTTTTTTAACGCTCACTTTTATTTTCCCTCCAACCTTCATTTTCTTTTCTTTTCGACTAGCTACTACCCCTAGAAAGACAAGGCATTTGGACTCGTCCCTAGGAACCTACCATGCCTCAGCAAGGCAATAATCAACTCCTTGTAGGAATTTCCTTCCTTTTTCTTTTCCTTTTCTTATTGAGGGGTTATGATCCCTTTTTACACACCTCTGTAATTTTCATCTTTAGATATTTTCAAAACTTGCTATTCCTTTTTTAATATTTTGGCAAGCTTCACTAACTACCTCACACTAGTAGGGACTCCTAGGACAGGTGCCTAACAAGCATGAGGGACATGATCACAAAGACTACCTTCTATCACATGTCTTTATTTCTTGAAAATGTCCCAACAGGAGGTAGATGACTACTCAAATCGCCCCCTGATATACCTAACCAAACCCTAGGACTTCATGCCTCGATAGCTAGTCCCTAACAAACAAAAAGAAAATAACCCCCACATACACATATAACACTTGCTAGCTTAAGGAAAAAGCTCAAAAAGGGGACGATACCACCTGGAATGGCCACAAGAAGCTTCCACAGAACAAAGGCTCCCTCTAGGCACTTCCTCCAACCTATGTGATGCAACCACTAAAACAAAAAACCATTAAATGTACCTACACAAAACAGACATATGGCCCTCTTGGCCTAAAGAGATAGAACATTTTACAACCAACAAAATCATCCCTCCTGACCTTATGAAATAAAAAATTAGAACTCGACAGAAATGACCCTCTTGGCCTTATGAAATAAAACATTTTACTACCATTCCATATAGCATACTGTTGAACAATCCCTTGCTCCTAACATTACTCAACTAAAGCACAAAATAGACCAAGGATAAGGCCTCTTAGGACCTACACTAAGTGCATCAGATTATTAGCTAACCTCTACATAAATAGCAAGGGGTGTCCGACAAATATGATGATACATAATCCAATGTATCCATGATAGAGTAGGAAGATGCTCACTTACTACCTGACTCATAATCCAAACTAACCATTAGCATCCAAAATATGACATGTCAGAAAGAAGATAACAAAGTAGTCCAGGGCTAATGTTATAAGGTAATTGTAAGGGATCTCCTGGACCACAATTGAAAAAGACATCTTCCACAAAAGCATAGTTACCTAGGGAGTCCACAAATTGATTCCATTGTTAAGGAACTAACTAACAATGCACCATCTCAAAGATATGCACCATATCCAAGACTGCACAACGGTATATCCATAAGATGGGATCCCGCACACTATAGGTCCCATTCAACTAATTGATTAATAACTATAAATCACATTTAGCTAATCCGCGGATACCACCACATTGGGCTACATTTAGCTCCATGATCAATGATGCCAGGAGTTCACGGTCGATTCAGTGCCACGGTGGATTCCGTGAGGTTTTACAGTGGATTCCGTAAACTTTGTTGACCGGGGCTCATACACAAAGTGGATTCTTTGTGCGAGAAGTTGATGGGGACGCCTATCCTTTTTGGGCATTTCATTAATTTAGTGTGTACATGGGTGATTCCATAGCGGGTGATTCCGCAAAATACATATTAAATTAATAAATGTTTATGAGTTTAGAGTGCGCACTCGTGATAAATTAAGGTTAGGATTGATTTCTAGCCAGTTGATTTATTTATGTAGTTGAAGACTGCTAGGTATTCACTTTTGTCAATTTAATTGTATTATTTTACTAACGATTGTGAATGCTTCAGTTGATATGTAGAGATAGTAGTAGTGGCGGAGGAAAGCATTGGAGGATAGCGTGTATTCGAGTTATCACTTATTTTGATGGGCGCATACCTTAGGTATGGTGCTTATATTTTGTTGCATCTATTTATTAAGGCGTTGGATATTTATTATTTTGTATGCACATGGGCGCACGATTATGATATTTGTATTTGGACATTGTATTGGGTATGCTTGACTCTTTGGGCGCCTGCCCATTAGCTTTATTTCTATTTTGTGCTAAAGCAAACTCAAAAGCCAAAAGTGTGCTATTTTGTAATTTGGGCTATGATTTGAGCTTGAAGATGATTAATACATAAAATACATGCTTTGTGGAGCGCTCACACAAGGCATAGGAGGAGATTGCACCCAATTGGTCTCTTTTTCATGTCGTGCATGCTTTCTACCTTGAGTTTTGTGCAAAAAGTAGAGTTCTTTTCTTCTTGGGGACCTTTCGGCGTTCACTACGCGAGCATACAACATCCGATCTGTGCATCAGTGGTATCAGAGCAAAGCTGAGATCGAGAGCTTCCAATCGCTATCCATCTTGTGCAAAGGCGGAGCTTCTAGAACAATCAAGCTCTACAGTCAGTCTCATCGCGAACGATCGATACGGGTGGATTCCTGGTGGTCAAGAACCTCTGTCTACAGTCTCTAATCGCGAAGGACCGGCCTAAGGAGGTGGAGGACCACGTCAACATTTCCCTACTCAAGTCGTTTTTCTCAGACAAAAGAGATAAGTTTCATATCTTCCATAAAGCTTAAAAGATTCAAAGCTAAGCTTTTTAAAAGCTTAGCTCATCAATTTTCAAAATCGGCGGCATCAAGACATCTCAACGTGATTTTCAGCGTATCAAAAAACGGCCCCTCCTCCCTAAAATTCAACGTTTCTTTCAAACTTAGCTATAAGCTAAGTCAATCAAGTCTCCAATCATACAAATCTTCAAAGTCTGCAAGTTCAGATTCTGCAAGTCTAAAATTACTTACTCTGCAAGTCAGTCAAGTCACCAGAAGTCAGAACTGACTTATGCCAAAAACTCCCATAAGGACTGTTCCTGCGCAGAAGTACTGAACTGCAAAGTTGTTCCCTAGAAGACTCTGTTTGCATATGCAGACTTGCTGAACCAGTTTCAGCACATGCAATGGACATACGCAAATTTTACAAAGATTTCAAATCCCGCAACCGCAAAAGTCGAAGACCGTGAAAACCAAACAAAAATCTATAAGCAGAAGGACATATGCAGATTTTACAAAGATTTCAAATCCCACAATCGCAAAAGTCGAAGACTGTGAAAGCCAAACAAAAATCTATAAGCCTTGTACACTCGACTTTGAGCTACTCTCATCTTGCTTATTGGATTTTGAAAGTGTGAGGTCTTTTGAATTTTTACAGGATGATGGAACAAAATATGGATAATTTAATGGCTGAAGGCGATCTTCCTGAACCTACGATGGAACAAAAGTTGGATTTAATTATGATGCAGTTGGACAAAGAATGAAGAGCTCGGCAAGCCTTGCAAGTTCAATTGGCCAATTTACAACGATCGACTACCGACAAAGATGGACCACAACCCGAAGATCTTATCCGACGAACCATTGATGCGACTCTTGAAGCTCAATCCATTCACAAAGAAACAAAGATAAGTAAAAGAAATTTCAAATTCCGTACTTTCGATGGCACTCGAGATGGAAAAACTGTTCTTGCATTCATCAGTCAGTTTGATGATTACTTTCATGAAGAGACATACACTGAAAAAGATAAAATCAAGTGTGTCACTAATCATTTAGTGGATAGAGCATCTCTTTGGTGGACCGTTCGTAAGAGCATAGATTGTCCCACTACCTGGGAGAGTTTCAAGAATAAGTTTATGCAGAATTTCCTTCCTCCACAATTCCATGAAAAAGCCATAAAGCAATGGGACCTTCTTCAGCAAAGAGATCGTGAGCCTATTTCTCAGTACTCTGAATGCTTTTGGAATGCCTTACTCCAATTACGCATGCTTGAAGACATACCTGAAGCGACTCATAAGCGCAAGTATATGTCTGGATTACTTGGGCATTACTACGCTGAAGTCAATATGTTCAAACCTGCAACTCTTGAAGATGCAATTTCTTTAGCTTATGATACCGAAGACAAGCTTCGAGAAAGAGACAAGCGTCCACAACAATTTCAAGCAAATGGTAACTATGGTTCTAAGCAATTCAATTCAAATTTTAGAAGATTCAACCAAAGTCGATTTCCTTCATCATCTTTGCATAAGTCTTGGACAAAACCACCTACTTTGCCATCAAATACCAATCAAAACCCTAAGCCATCTTCACAGCCAAATCCTAATATTCCTAGACTTCTTGCCATTGCAAACAATGTATCTAAAGCCAAATCTATACTGTGTTACAAATGCCATCAACCTGGACATCTAGCAGCCAATTGCAAATCAAAGAAGCCACCTATCCATATCAACTATCTTGGAGCAATGGAAGATGAAGAACATGAGGAAATGCCTGACTTTACGGAAGATGAGGACGACATTACTACTCCTTCAGATACTTTACCATGTATACCAACTCCACATTCTTTGTTGACAATGAAATGTTTAGTACATGGAAAGGAAAAGATTATTTTGCATGATGATGGTAGTACATATGATTTTATTTCTGCAAAGTTAGTGAAAGAATTGAAATTACAAACTGTTCCTATGCATTATCGCATTAAAGCAGCATTCTTAGGCACAAGGTATAATGGAACACAAGAGGTGCATGATTTAGAAATTCAAATTGGTAAATATACTGAAAGAAGGAATTTTCTAGTTGTACCATTACAGTCCATTGATATTATCCTAGGTATGCCTTGGTGTCATCAACATAATCCTAACATAGATTATTCCATGCATTCAATTAAAATTCATTTTCAAGGAAAACACATTATATTGTATGGTATGCACGCATCTAATCCTTTCCCACTGCTTACTCATACTCAAGCTAAACATGCATTACGTAAAAGTAGTAAATCTTATCTAATTTGGATGAATGAACTTCAAGCTAAAGAAAAACATATGCATCCTAGGCATAAAGACTTCCTTGCACAATTTAAAGATTGTTTTGCTGAAGATCTACCACCTGGACTACCTCCTTCACATCCTGAAGACCACAAAATAGATTTAATTCCTGGCACACAACCACCTTGTAAAGCACCATATAGGCATAACCAGATAGAGTAGAAAGAAATTCAAAATCAAGTTGAGGAATTATTAAACAGAGGATTAATTAGACCTAGTAGTTCTCCATTTGGCGCACCTGTCTTGTTGGTAAAGAAGAAGAGTAATATTTATCGTATGTGCATTGATTATCATGCCCTAAATAAGATTACTGTAAAGAATAGATATCCAATTCCTAGGGTAGATGATCTTATGGATAAACTACAAGGTTCTGCCATATTTAGTAAAATAGATCTTAAATCTGGTTATCATCAGGTGAGATTAGATAAATCCGACATATTCAAGACTGCATTTAGAACACAATTTGGTCATTATGAATTTCTAATAATGCCTTTTGGATTGACTAACACACCTGCTACATTTAGTAGAATGATGAATCGTATATTTTTGAAATATCAGCATTGTGTTATAGTATTCTTTGATGATATCTTGGTATTCAGTAAAAATGAGAAAGAGAATTATGAACATCTATCTTTGGTTTTCAAGTTGTTGAAAGATAATCAATTGTATGCTAATCTGGAAAAGAGTGAGTTCTTTCAAACATAAATTGAATATCTAGGTCATATTGTGTCATCAGAAGGTATTAAGGTTGACCCTAAGAAGATAGAAGCAATATTGAACTCGCCTATACCCAAAAATGTGCATGAGTTACGTTCTTTTCTAGGTCTTGCTAGTTTTTACAGGAAGTTTGTGTGAAATTTTTCATTACTTGCTTTGCCTTTGACTAAACTTTTAAAGAAAGGTATTGTTTATCATTGGTCTGATAATCAACAAAAATCTTTTGATTTATTGAAACATTCATTAACCCATGCTCCTGTATTACAACTACCTAATTTTAATAGACCATTATTTTTAGTAGTTACTGATGCTAGCGGATCTGGAATAGGAGCCGTACTTATGCAAGATAATCATCCCATAGCCTATTCTAGTTGTAAATTGAAACCATCCGAACTTAAATATTCCACATATGATAAAGAATTGTTAGCTATTGTACAAGCTTTAAGACAATGGAAACATTACTTAATGGGTTCTGAGTTTATGATTAAGACTGACCAACAAAGCATTAGACATCTCCTTAGTCAACCCCAAATATCTGACCGACATATCAAATGGGCAGCTTTTATTTAGAGTTTTCATCCCCTTATCCAATATCACCAGGTAAAGAAAATGTAGTGGCCGATGCATTAAGTAGAAGACCCACCATTCATAATATCTCTGTTATATCATTTGATTCTCTAACCCCTATGAAAGATACTTATCATCAGGACATTACTTTTCATGCTGATTGGAATAAAATAGTTGGAAATAACTGGATTCCTACTGATTCACTGTCTTACAATGATGGACTCATGTTTTATGAAAAGAGATTATGTGTTACGATTCCATTTAGATCTTTTGTTTTGAATGAGATTCATTGTCCTCCATATCAAGGTCATAGAGGTATCATATCTACTTTACGTACATTGACTGAAGATTTTTATTGGCCACATATGGACACTGATGTATCTAACTTTGTTTCTGAATGTTTGGTTTGTCAAAGAGTTAAGAGACATCATGGTAAACAGTATGGATTACTTATGCCTTTATCTATTCCATCAAGACCATGGGAACAGATTTCTATGGATTTTATTACTAGTTTACCTAATACTAAAGCTAAATTGGACTATTGTAGACGGGTTTAGTAAACAAGCATATTTCATTCAATGTAAGAAAACTTTAATAGCATCTCAGGCAGCACAATTTTTTTGAAAATTATTTTCACTAATCATGGATTACCAAAAGTTATTATTTCTGACCGTGATTCTAGATTTTGTAATAACTTTTGGATTATTTTATTTGTTAACCTAGGAACAAAGATTGATTTCTCATCTGCATTTCATCCTGAAACTAATGGACAAATAGAAGCCACTAACAGTACTATTTTAGATCTTTTACGTGCTTACACTATTTCTAAACCACAGATGTGGGACACACATTTGCATTTACTGCAGTTTGCATTTAACAACACACCACACACAACTACAAAGAAAGCACCGTTTGAAGTGATTTATGGTTATAGATTGTCTACACCTGTTGCATCTTTATCAAATAGAATTCAGAGTGCTGATGATATTGCTAACATGCACGCTACTATTTTTGATGAGGTTAAAGACATGATTGCCAAAGCCTAGCAATCATATACAAAACAAGCCAATAAGAAAAGACAGGCCATGAAATTTCAAAGTTGATGACTATGTTTGGTTAAGAATAGAGAAACGTAGATTACAAAGTATAGATAAACACCCAGTTGTGAAATTAGGACCTAGATTCTATGGACCATTTAAGATCATTCACAAAATCAATGACAATGCATTCAAGTTAGAACTACCACTTCACTGGAAAATTCACAACACCTTTCACATTAGTTTATTATGACCCTTTAGAGGCCAATTACCTGTACACCCTGTTTATGAAAACCCACCTTTGCTAGATGAAGAAACTGAGATACTTGAACCTGAAGCTATATACTGACTTTATGACCACTAGAACTAGCCGTAGATATTCTAGATATTTGGTCAAGTTTAAAAACCATCCTATTGAAGAAGCCCAATGGATGCACGCTAGAGACTTAAATGCTTTTCCCACTCTGCTAGCTCCACATTGAGCTAATAGAAATTGAGGACAATTGCTATCCCACCCCGGGGGTATGATGCTAGGAGGCATATTTCACGGTGCATTCCATACCACGGTGGATTCCATGAGGTTTTACGGTGGATTCCGTAAACTTTGTTGACCGCGGCTCATACACACAGTGGATTCTTTGTGTGAGAAGTTGATGGGGACGCCTATCCTTTTCGGGCGTTTCATTAATTTAGTGTGTATATGGGTAATTCCATAGCGGGTGATTCCGCAAAATACATATTAAATTAATAAATGTTTATGAGTTTAGAGTGCGCACTCGTGATAAATTAAGGTTAGGATTGATTTCTAACCAGTTGATTTATTTATGTAGTTGAAGACTACTAGGTATTCACTTTTGTCAATTTAATTGTATTATTTTACTAACGATTGTGAATGCTTCAGTTGATGTGTAGAGATAGCAACAGTGGCGGAGGAAAGCATTGGAAGATAGCGTGTATTCGTGTTATCAATTATATTTTGATGGGCGCATACCTTAGGTATGGCACCTATATTTTGTCGCACCTATTTATTAAGGCGTTGGATATTTATTATTTTGTATGCACATGGGTGCACGATTATGATATTTGTATTTACACATTGTATTGGGTATGCCTGACTCTTTGGGCGCCCGCCCATTAGCTTTATTTCTATTTTGTGCTAAAGAAAACTCAAAAGCCAAAAGTGTGCTATTTTGTAATTTGGGGTATTATTTGAGCTTGAAGATGATTAATACATAAAATACATGCTTTGTGGAGTGCTCACACAAGGCATGGGGGAGATTGCACTCAATTGGTCTCTTGTTCATGTCGTGCATGATTTCTACCTTGATTTTTGTGCAAAAAGTAGAGTTCTTTTGTTCTTGGGGACCTTCCGACGTTCACTACGTGAGCATACAGCATCCGATGTGTGCACCAATTAATGCCTTGTATTCTGCCATATTATTAGTAAAAGAGGGTCCTAAATAGACTCTCATCTTCATAACAACCCTATATCGGGGAAATTTAATGACCACACCAACGCTCACATGTTTAGCGGGCCCTCTAGAAGCTCCAACAAAGTACATAGTATAAACCCAAGCTTCATTGATAAGCCACGACATAATAATCTACTCACTCATACTTATGATAATCAAAATCAATCCAAGAGAGAGGATGTATAACAGGCACAATTCCTCCTCACTGAACTCAATAGGAATGCTAGTCAAAATTCATTGACAATGATGGCAATAGACCTTACTTTTCCATGTAAAGGATCCGTTGGGCCACTCAGTAACTTGATACCCTTTGCTCCACTATATCACTTAACCTTGGCGGTAACGTTGCTCAAGGAACGGATGCTCCAAACAGGGGATGATGTGTCCCATCCGTTCATCTTGGTACCTATTGTGTGTTAAGGCTGAATCCTGAATGACCTGCACAGGCACCAAGCACAACATCAGCCCTTACACATAGTAAGGCTTCAACTTATTACAGTTAACTTTAGTGTTAAACTCTACCCCCTACAAATTTGCTAAAAGGGCTGTAGAGCCATTCTTT
The DNA here is from genome assembly GCF_053477565.2 of Lygodium microphyllum. Taxonomy (NCBI): domain Eukaryota; kingdom Viridiplantae; phylum Streptophyta; class Polypodiopsida; order Schizaeales; family Lygodiaceae; genus Lygodium; species Lygodium microphyllum. Next base: position 9,871,339 of record NC_141154.1, read on the forward strand.
CTAAAATGCACAATCTTGTATGGTCCATCTCATTTGGATTCTAATTTTCTTGAAAAGAGCTCCTTTCGAGAATCATAATATAGTACTAATTGAACTTTTGCAAATTCGTTGTCGAGACCAAAAATGGGCCTGACCCTGACTCTCTAGCACTAGCTGGACCTCTAAGACACACAAGATACCCCACATGGCCTTGTGGCTAGGAGCGTCTAAGGCACACACTACACTGAACTCTAATATTGATCTTGCATTTGTAATAGAACACAGTCCAACATTTTCCTTCCCTTACTCCTCAAAGGGAGATCCCATAACATATAGGTATAATACCTTGTAGCACAAACATAGGGAAGCACCTCTTGATTGACCACTGTGGCCCCATTGCAACTCTCCTACATCTCAAGGATTAGCCCCTTGATGTGCTGCCTCAACATAAAGAACAAACATACAAGCTCCACTCACTTGTATATTGAACGATCTAGGAATTGATATTTCCTCACTGAACTTACCCCAAGGAACCACTTGTCTAACCTACAGCAAGGGCTTCCTCACACTCTTAGCGTTGGTCAATGTTTGGCAATCAAGTGCTATGCATCTAGGAGGTTATTCCATACCATGCTTAATGCATATGTGGATGCCTATTGTGCACAAATATTTTATTCCAAAATAAATCAGCAAAGTGGAGCATGAAATTAGGCCCTCAATGATTTTCAATCTATGCGTTGTTGCTGCATTTCTAGAGGTTAGAACCGAACTTAATCGTGCACTAGCCCATTTAGACTTAAATTTTTATCATCCTATATGACGTGCACAGACAAAAGATCAGACTTTACTTCACTTTCTGTACTTAAACACTTCCACAAGCCTTCTTTTCCTCCTACCGCTTATGTGTTGCATCATTGCATAGTTGTAGGGTTTTAATTTTTGTCATTTTCAATGTATAAAGTAATAAAAACACACTAAAACATACAACCAAGGGTGAGCCAAAGCTATACCTCATGCCTCAACCTTGCTAAACATTCATGAACATTAATCATTATTTTCCTCAACTATTTGTCGTGAAAAACCTAATTTTAACTCTTTTTTGCTATTTTTCCTATTTATTTATTCATAAAAACATTTTATTTTTTGATATATGATTATTGATTGATTATGAAAATTGAAAGATGTTTTTTATTAGAATTTCATTCCATGCGCATCTCTTTTCCCCACTCGAAACCAACAAAATCTTTATTTTTACTCTAAAAAGGCACTTTTCGGATTGGAATTTAATTTTTCATGACTATTTAGCATTAGGGTTCTGCATTTCTTTTATGTGCAGCCCTCAATCATGATGCAAACAAGATCTAAACAAGTTTTTGTTCCATACAAATTTCATGTAGACCATCAAACATAAAAAAGAAACAAATTTCCTTTGTAAAAATGAGGCATACTGCTTATACGCATGTTGCGGGTTTTTTGATCGTTAATACGGACTGCCAATGGACCACCCGTCAATCATTCTTCAGTGCTGAACGCTTTTTCTCAGCCTCCTCTTGACCTTGGAGCAATCCAATCACCGCCGCGGGCAAGCATCCTTCAGCCCCTCTTCTTCTTGATTTTCCCCACATGAATTGCCATTTGGAAGAGAGAGAGAGAGAAAGGAGAGAGAAAGACTAGAAAATCGGATTTTTAAATCCTCCATTAAAACAGGCAAGCTTACAGCCATCTCGTTCCTCTCTCTGCCCTGATTGAGAATATATATCTCTCTCTCCAAACGAGTGTGTATCAGAGAGGCATTGGGAAAATTTGAGGAGGCGCATTGATGCTTCCCTATCTGTTTGATAGTTTTTGCATTAATTTGAGGCTTCTTATTAAGCCTAAGGTTTAAAATATTAAATAACCAGTTCATATTTTTATGTTCACATTGTCCTGCAAGTGGATATTTCAGTTTTGAGGGGAAAAATGGACTCCGATTTGCGATTTGACTGGACGGCTGGCTTTATAATGTCGAAATCTGTAAACTTGGCCCTCATCGCACACTTTCTAGCTCCCATATCTAGTAGCTACTTTATAACGCTAAACCTTGCGGGGATTAAATGGGAGGTCAAACGACCTCCGATTGACAAACGGAGACTTGCATTGGATTCCTGACGTCAAAATGCATCTATGAAAACTCTAGCTCGACCATCCGCCACCATTTGATTTTTCATGACAATTTGTTATTTGACGTCTCTCGGGCACTTTTCGGCTCCAAAACAAGCTCCAATGCTCCAAGAACGGGTCCAAATCGGGTCCTAAAATCTACCTCTTATTTGTACTTCTTAGCCCGAAGAGCATGAAGAGATTTCATTCTCCTCTTCCCTACTTCTTGATGTAATAAATCCTGCAACTGAATCTCATAAGGATGTGCCAAAGAAGTATACCATTCCTGTAATGCTTCTTTCTCTCCCAATAAATGATTGAAGACAAAATGCACAATGGGTAGCTCTATTTCTAATGGAAAAATGAACTCCTCCCCATATACTAGCTTGAACGAGGTGTAGCTTGTGGCTCTCTTGAAGGTTGTGTTGTATGCCCACACTGCCACATATAATTTCTTATCCCAGTTGCGCTTGCTTTCTGATACTAACTTGGATAATATTCCTGCTAGTTCTTTATTTGTACTCTCAACTTGACCATTCGCTTAAGGATTATATGTAGTAGTCTTGTTGTTCTTAATCTTCAGAACTTTAGTCAAGGCCACTATAACCTTGTTCAAGAACTGTGTTCCTTGATTAGACACAATCTCCTTCGGTGGACCAAAACAACAAACAATTTGCTCCATAATGAAACTGGCCATCTCCTTAGCATTGTCCTTCACCATTGCTTGAGCTTCACACCACTTTGTAAAGTAATCCATTACTACAATAATATACCTATTTCACGTAGTTGATGAAGAGTATATTGGTCCCACAAAATCAATACCAAATTTTTCAAAGGGTAACGTAACCAAAATGGGATTTAGAGGTTTGCCTACAATTTTCTCTCGCATTGTGTCTTTGATAAACATCACAACACTTAAGTGAAAGCATCTTGGAAAATCGACAGCCACCAATATCTAGCATGGAGAGCTTTTTGGGTGGCAAGCCGGCTAGTAAAATGTCCCCCACATGCAGAATCATGGCACTCCTCAAGAATAAATGGTACCTCACTGGGTACTACACAAGGGCAACAGATATCATCTACTCCTCTCTTATACAAGACATCCGACATGATCAAAAAGCAAAATGCTTGTTGCTTGATTTTTCTTTTTTCAAAATTTGATAAAGTAGCCCCAAATCCTCTTGTAGATAAATAATGCATTATTGCCATATACTAGGAAGGGATGGAAGCTATATTGATTTTAAATAGACCTTCCATATCACTTCCCTTAGCCAAAATTTCCTTTGGCTCCCCAAAATCCACAAGATATTCTACAATACCTTGCAGCTTTGGTGGCTTGCTCCTAATCTCATAATCAAACTCCTACAAAGTGATTAACCATTTTGCTAAATGGTCAGGTGGATATAACTTATTTAGCAACAATCTGAGTCCTTCTGTCCCTTTGTAAAGAATACTATCTTCTCATAGAAAATATAATGCCTAAATTTCTTTGTCACAAAGACCATTCCAAGGCACAACTTCTCCATGTATGTATAGTTAACTTCAGATATTTGCAATTTCCTACTAGCAAAGGCAATTGGATGATACCATTTCTTCTCCCAAATTTGAGGTAAACAATAGCTGATACTATGCATACGTAGAAAACTTCACCTCTTCTGGGGTGCTTTTGCTAATTCGTGCTTCACATCCTCAAAGGATACTCGTCGACAAGCTTCATTCACTCAAACAGATAGTTAAAAGATAGAAGGCTCGTCAATGGCAAGGCTCTTTCTACTAGTGCATTGATAAATCTTCAAAAATATCTCACTGATGAACAGAAAGCTGTGCACCTCTTTTGGAGTATGCAGCAGGCTCATAGAGACAATAACCCTTGTCTTTTTAGGGTCAGTGGAGCAACACCAACTCAACTAACCACATGGCCAAGTAAAAACCCGTAGGGCACTCCAAATACGCACTTTCTAGGGTTAAGAGCAATACAGAGCTGTCTACAACACTCAAAACATTTCCTAAGAATAATCAATTGTCACTCCCTTGTGGTGGCTACCCCCAGATTGTCAATAAAGACCTTTTACTCCTCTAGGAAAATATCACCAAAGGTCTTATTGGCTGTTCGTTGCCAAGATCTAGGTGCATTGCATAGACTAAAGGCCATCACATGATATGCAAAGGTACTGAACACAATAATAAATGCCGTTTTCAATTTGTCTTCCTCCACAAAATAGCCATCTGGTTATTTCCAGCAAAGCAATCCATAAACAAATAGATTTCCCTACCTCTACTAATTGATCTAAAATCAAGTTAATGAATGGCAACGTGTAGTAATCCTTAAGAGTCTGCTTCTTAAGCTCTCTAAAATCTACACAAAAACGAATCTCTTCTTCCTGATAACAATTGGTGAACACCATTTCGTGTGTTGAACCAGAAATATTATGCCATCTTTTCGTAGTTCTGTTAATTCTTCAAATAGCCTGTCCCTGAACTCAAAAAACATACACCTTACTTTTTGTCGCACAAAGCAGCTACCTTGCTTGAAAGGAATCGTATGAACAACCAGCCACGTTGGGAGGAATGCCTCTCAACTCATCATAACTCCAAGCAGAAATATCATGGAATTATTGAATCAAGAACACATGGTCCTTCATTTCTTTTGATGAACTGAGCATGGACCCTACTTTAATTGGCCATGAATTATTCATTGTACCAAGGTCGAGCTCAACTACATCTGCATCCCTTATCCTCTCCTAAGCCTCGATTGGCTCATTCAAAGCCACTTGGTAGATATCTTCTATAGTGGATCCCTCATTGGATTCATCACTTGATGACGTCTCACTAGCAGATGGAGCATCTAGTGTATCAAACTATGACGAAGACAAAGGAACTCTCTCACTTTGAGGAGATTCATGATAGGCATCCACTACTATGCATATAGCGCCTCGACCATAGATGATTTTAAGAGCCAATGTATACTTTCATGTTATAGAATATGTGGTGAAACTTGTATTTTAGTCTTTTGAAAGTGTGGCGATTTGTTCTCTAAACCAAAGATATCTTATAATCGGTTGGTGAATATTATTTATGAAAATAATAAAGTAATAAAATGTTTAAAGTGTTATTTTTGAACTCAAGATGGTAAAGTTTTCTCAATAATAACGTAGAAAAAACATTGAATGAAAGATAATTCAACCAATGACCATGTTATTGCAAAGAAAATAGTACAACTAAAGCAAGGTAAATCAAGTCAATACACATAGATTAAAGCTCAACTTTCTTGTGAGAAAATACCTATAAAAAATTGTATGGATGAGTCACAGTGCAACATTCACTTGGATTGTCTATACAAAAGCTTCACCATTCAGGTTGATTACACAAAGAGCAACTTGAATATCTTAGGCTTGCCATCAATCAGTACATTATTTATCAGTATTTATTTTATAGACTTATCTCTCTCTCTCCTTGCATTTTCCTCTTTTGAGCACTAATTTAGACAAAGTGTGTTTATGTTCGTTGACTCATAAACCTAGACACGTGTAAGTGCGTAAATGTGCACAAGAACATTTAGAGAGAGACCTTCATCTTGGATGTGCCAAGAGCATTTCAAAGTTTTATCATGATGTCCATATCCAGATATCGAGGAGTTAGGACAATCCAAGAGATTACATGTGGTGCTATAAGCTTTTTTGAACACTTCTTGCACTTTTACATGTGTAGCATACTTAGCATACATGCTCTCTAATGCAGTGCCTAGCACGAAATCACCATTTTTCTGTTAGCCCCAACCTATGAACCTTAGCTTGTATCACACTTATCTCATATCCACATCAAACCTTATCAACTCACACTTAGATAAAATTATGGTGGCAACACTACATGGGAATATTCATTATCTCAAGAGAAATGCATTAAAAATTGTGTCGACATAATCTAGAAATAGCAATCTAGCTCGTAAAATGCTTACTTTGTCTCTTGTGAAACTTTGAACTCACCCACATTCTCGTTCCTATCATTGTTTCCATGTGTATAGTCAAAATCTACAAAAACATTCTCTTTCCTATCATCATTTCCATTTGTATAATCAGAATCTATATCAATATTACTCTTTGGAAAATAAGGTGCAATGTTGCTTTGGAGTAACTACACAACATTTCAAATGCCATTTTTGCTATTGTTGTCATTTCTTATATCCAACAACATGCACTTGAGAGAGTACACCATGTTTCAAGATTATCAACAAATGACATAACCATGATCATTTCTTTTTCCATGTATAACGATTACTCACTTGGAAATGAGTTGCTACACTCCAAGGCCCATAGAAAGCATATGTAGAAGATATTTCTACCTTTGATCACAAAGAAGCTATGGAGCTACTATCATTAGGAGAAAATTATGGGTGCACACACCTATTAATCAATAGTCATGCAAGGTTGTTTCACATAAAGATTAGACTTGTAAATGCTAATACTCAACTCTATGCACCTAGGTCAATGCTACACACCTAAAGTACAACTTCTAGCTCTTGACTCACATTGCTAGCTCTAAAAGTCTTCAACATATCTTGCTAGACTTATCACCTACAAGCCTTTTTCTTTTTTGTCAAAATTCTCCTTCCCTCATTCACAAGTGACTTATAATAAAAAAGTAATACCACCACATATACAAATGTCATTGAAAAAGGTAATACTAAAGTACCTCTATCTTGTTGAGCTACTTGGAAAACTAACTACATCTATTTTAGTCCCTAGACCATGTAGTGACTCGTGAGTTTCACTTGCACCACGTACTACAAATGCTTGTGTTTACACAACTATCACCCTAGCATAGAGCATGAAATTCAATCCTACTAAGGTGTTACTCAACTTAGCTTGAAGTATATGCATAAGAAGGTAGTTCCCTAGTACTCCACAAAAATTTGTGTCAATCCAAATGGCCAATGTGGAAAAAATGATGGATATCCTTGCTAAAAATCAAGGCCTCATGTGCTTACTTGTGAACCACATGCCTCTACATATTGAAGGAGTCCCCATGCAACTACTAGTCATGATGAGTCATACTAAAGATGTTGCCCAAGAAAAACGCTAAAGCACTTATGCTTATCCCTAGTTGTGCACTTGCCACAAAAATTTAGGATCAATCCCAAGTCAACAAATCAAATAAAAATGCAACTCTCAATGCCTATTTTAGAAGAAATCGTATATGCATCGAGTTGATAGTGCATGTAGGGATTGTCAAATCATGAGCAATGTAGAGTAGCAATGTACCATCAAAACAATTCAATTGAATCCAACTCAGTGCAACATCATCTCTCTTATCTCCATCATTCTCTCATGTAACACGGTCTACACCTAGAATTAGAGCATCACCCCCTCTTGTATAAAACTCTACTCGAGATTGAGTTGCACATAGCTAGCTAGGGCAAAACATGGATCTAGAGCATAGCACTGACTATGGACGACAAAAGTCGATAACAAGACTCATAGTTACATAGACAAGAAGACAAACTATTGCTTAAGTAAATTAGGTTCCAAGATGTAGGCTTGGACTCATAAACACAATCTTGAGCTGATCATGACAAAGACACAGAATGAGATACAAAGTACAAATAGCATTGCATTGAAAAGTGAACCAAGTATATGTCTTTATAGTTTTTCAACTTCTCCACTCTCCTCACTATACATATGGGATTTAGGATATCTCTTCCTAGAGCATACATCACTTGTTATTTCTCAACACCCCCCCTCAAATGATAAGTCCTTACACCGCTGGCTTTTGCCTCCCCCTACATGATAACATGACCTGGGAGACTAGCTCATAGGTAGCCTAGTCAAGTTAAAGCTTGAGAATTTACATCTTTGGCAAGGGTTTTTACAAAGCAAATCCACTACAAGAACAAATTCCGTAGAACAATCTGTTAGAGTTTTTGATGGTAGCAGAAGCATATTCTTCTACTTCTTCATTCATAAATTGACTTTGGTGGTGGTCATTCTACATTTGCTGTACTCTTTTCTCATGGAAACATTCACTGGCAATATGGCTGACAATATGACCGATCTTACCACAATAATGACATGTCATTCAACTTTTGTTGTCAATGTTGAATCCTCGACCTCTTCCATTGGGTCCAACAGCTCCTTTGGTGTATAAGACATTTTCCCTTGAGCTGATTTCTTTTACATCTTTGCTTTTAAATTTGCTTTCTCCATCAAGCAGTGAGTGCTCAATGTCTTTGAGTGAGAAACTGGGAACATTACTTAGTGTTGAAACAAGGTTCTCATACGGTTCATGATTAACACTGGCAAGTAGCACTGCTATTGCCTCATCCTCATCAATGTTATTTTTAAGAGTTTTTCTAGTTGAGTTTTAAGGCTCTTGAACTTATTGATGTGTATAGTCATAGATCAACTTCCTTTTACATCCAACATATAAAACTACATAAGTAATTTTACCTTTGAGTTCTTTGCTTGTGTACCAAAGATCTTGTCAAGTTCTTCCCATGCCTTCTTTGCATCCTTGATGCCAGAGATGTGGTGTAATACATCATTTGATGGACCCCATGCAATATTACTTAGAGCTTTGCTGTTCATCTTCTTCCATGCCTTGGTTTTAGGCTGGTCTTATGCAGCATCTTCTTTCTTGTCATCTGCACCTTCTTCCTCATCTTCAAACAAGTCCCACAAGTTTTTCCACATAAGGTGGTACATGGTCTTCTCCTTCCAGGCATAAAAGCCTTCCCCATTAAACTTTACTATTTGCTCCAGCTCTACCATTTTAACCAGAAACAATCAGCTTCAAATAAACAACAAAGAAATTGTATCTTAATGTTTCAAGAGACACAGGATGATTAGTGTTTAGTAACATTGCATGAGTATCAAGGAGATACTATCTTGGAGCTCAATGTTGGGCATTGATGCTTAGTCTTCTTCTTGAATTTTTTTTTCTTGTTGGCTTGGAGAGGAAATATTGCCGAAATCTGAGTAAATTTGAGTGGTAGAGGCTTCAGTGAGGAGGAATAGTGAGAAAGGGCCAACATTGCCAAGCTTTTTTAAGTTTCTGGCTATGGCTTCCTCTAGGGTTTCAGACAACAGATTGTTCTTTTGATTGGTGCAGCTTGTAGCGTGGATCATTTGGCAAAATATTTGTTGGGTAGATGGCCAATATAGTAAGATTCAATTTCCCTATGCTTGCAGGACAAATCATAGCCTCCACACGTCACACAGACAGTATGACCATCACAGGGTGTTGCAGAGACAGTGATGTTGAATTTTCATAATGTCGACTCCTTGAGCGTACAATCTTGACCTCTGAGGTGATGTAGTGATGCACTTTAAGTAGGAGAAAAAATTAATAGAAGAAGATTTGTAATTGTATGCTTAGATGAGGAGGTTGAAGAGCTCCAACAAAGGTATGTGTCATTTGGCTATGGCTGCCAACAATGAGTATGAAGCTCATATAAAGAAATGGGGTCAAGCACTTGAACTAAGCTAGGGGTAGATGAGGAGAAGCCGGAAGAGCAGAGATGGAAGCTAAGCCATGCTCGTTTGGCTCTGATACCATGTGAAAAACATGGATTTAGAGCATATCATTGAGACTATGGAGGACGAAAGTCAGTAACAAGACTCATAGTAGTGACATAGACAAGAAGACAAACTATTGCTCAAATGAGTTAGGTTCCAAGATGTAGGATTGGACTCATAAACATAATCTTGAGCTGACCATGATAAAGACATAGAATGAAGTACAAAGTACAAATAGTATTGCATTGAAAAGTGAACAGAGCACATGACTTTATAGTTTTTCAACTTCTCCACTCTCCTCACTGTGCATATGGGATTTAGGACATCTCTTCCTAGAGCATACATCATTTGTTATTTCTCAACACTAACCACCTTGAGGGTCCCAACCTCTTGATCGACATTGTTACTAATCATTGTGTTTTAGGAGCTTGAACATTTAATTTGGATCCTGTTGCTAAGTTGGGTTGGACATCTTGAGAGGTGATCCATGTAAATTTTACTTCAATTCTCTCAAAGCTAAGCATCAAAGAGAGACTATCACATTTATTTAGGACAAAAATAGATGCACCTTTACTGATGACTAGGATATGCTAATGTTTTTCACAAGCATCTCTTAGTGCTAGCCAAAGTGGATCCCAAGAGTGTTGTTGATTGGTCCTAGTGTGTTGCTAAAATCTTGGATTTCCACTCTAGAACCAGTCAATGATACTCTTGGGCTCAACTTCGGCTAGCACTGAGAGACGCTTGTGGAAAACATTAGCATATTACGAGGACCAAATTCCAATCAACAACACTTTTGGGCTCACCTTCAGCTAGCACTGAGAGATGCTTATGGAAAACATTAGCATATTATTTGTAACGTGTCCACTTGTTATCTTTAGGACACGTCTTAGAAGTCCATCGGAAAGGATGTCTAGAAAGCTCCGCCCGGCACTCCCATGGAATGTTACGGGGTTTGTGATCTAGGACTTTCCACGTCTGCCATGTAGCGGAAGTATTCCGGCCATTCCCACTTAGGACCGACCTGAATTAGGGTTTTCCCTATTGGTCATTTCCTAATGTCAACTAACGTCGAACCATAGCAAACTACTTTACGCAGAAACGCCAGGTTCGAAGCGAATTCACGCTACACTTGGTTCAAGGAGAATGGGAAACGAGAGGGATGCGAAGCTCAACCTCTCTACCATAAGGCGTAGTCCCATTCCGTTCCCCTAAAACAACGTAAATCGGAATCAATTATAACTCTAGGTCAATGTGTTTGTTGTTCCTCTTCTTTGGCGATCTTCTGGCTGTCCATGGTGATTTGAGAAAAGTTCCTGGCTAACTGGGACTACCCATCCGTAGAACGGACCTGTGGCCAGGACCTATGGCCACATCCACCGCACTTTCCTCAAGTTTTTTTAGTTTTTTAATTACCTAACACATTTAGTTGGACATGTATCAATTAGATTCCTTAATTAGACCATTAGGCACTGATTCCTTCACGTAATCATATCACCTGACATAGAAAAGCAATGTCAAACAAGTTCCTTGTTAACAGGTCATTATATTTATCTTGGAAATACATAAAGTCCAGCCCGTAGGCTTATCCACAATCCGCCCGAAGGCTATCCAGCAATCCACAAGGATTACCAACCCAAGATTCCGCCCGTAGACTAGTATGTGGGCCTCGAGATCCAATCCCGAGTCACGTTAGCCTCTTATGCAAGGCCCGGTGGATTCGGTCCACCTTCCCGGCGCGGTTAACAACCCCCTTGGTTAGGGTCAGGCAGGCAGTTGGGGATAACTGAAGCTGCCTCTCCCTTCAGGCCTTCAACCTAAAGCATTAGATATCCATTTATCCTTTAATTCATTGATCAAAAAAAGCAAAAACAGTGCTCTTAAATCTGTAACAAGCACAATCATTCCCATTTGTCGTTATTGTTGGCAAGCTGCTAAGGAGTGAATCCTTCTTTTTGAATGCATCCTGCACTCGATCGGGGATGACTTGCGACTTGGAAAGATCCCCTATATCCTGGGTTAGGGCCATATCCTATTAACCTGACTTGGTCAATACCTTAAGTTTATATGTTATTCCAATTTATTGGTTTGTCCTTTGCTCCAAGCAATTATCTTTACCCCAGAAAGATACTATATTAGGACAATTATTCATCCTTTTGCAAGATAACTTGCGTAAGAATCTGCCAACCTCATTCCAAGAATTGGCCATTCCCTTGTGATCCAATCACAAGATCATACGACTCTGCACTTGTTGCACAAGTGTTGCATCGAAATATTGGTCTATTCTACCCATCAAATGGAGTCACGAAACAATCTGTTCCTAATCACATTAGGCTGACGTTGTCAGTTCTAGGTTCCAAGTTCCATCTTTTTAAGTGAAAGATTCTTAGGGACAAACCCTAGATCACTTCTCAAGTATGTTCTATTGTCCCTACATTCGGTGAATGTGGGCAAGTATTTAGGGTATAGGAGTTTCAGTTTTAGCAATACGTGCGATCAGGTCACGTATTAAATCCTAGTGAGTTCTTTGGAATTGAATTAACTCTTTCTAAAATGAGTACTCCGCAGGTTTAGGTGTTTAGGTTTATGCCAATTTGTTTAATTCTCGAAGATAATTACGCTATCATTTCCATAAACACATGACTCATTGTCTATGCGTAAATTGATTTTCAATCCTAACTTATCGATTTAAGATCAAGCATAGGTTAGGTTATAACCTAATTCCAATAATCATCCTATAACTTGCGAACAAGATTCACGCTAAACAAGCAACCTTTTACTAGTAATTATGCAGTTGAAAAATGATAATTGACTAGAGTTATGCAACGTAAGAATCATTTCATGCCTTGCAATTCCCTATGGGTTATTAGCACTTCCCATGATGACTTATTGCGAAGAATATATGGCCTAATAATGTGACATGCCATTTTATAATTCCATGCCTAAAAGGAGTGCACTATCTTAATTCCGTTTTTGTAAATATAGACTAAATGCATATCAATATTCTAAAGCATTTAAGACAAAAAATGCATCCTATTTCCAACAATTATCCTCACACAATTATAACAATACCAATTAAAAATTAGGAAGGAAAACATGGACTTGTGGTGAGATGTCCATGTGAATGCTAGGGGACAATCCTCCTGCGGCTGCGCCTTGGGCTTTCTTAGGAGCCATCACGAATGTAGCCTTTCTGTCTTGGATGGGGCTTTGCGAACTCCTCCCTTTTGAAATTCCACCATAGCTCCCTTTGTGATAACTTGCACCGTCCGTCGGAAGCGGTTTTAGAAGGCTTCCTCCTTGCAGTAGGGATTTCACGAAAAAAAAAAGGGGTGCTTAAACTTCAGGAGGGTTTTGAACGGTCTTTCAAAGGTAAGACTTTTTTTAAGGCCACGGAAAGGAGGCTTTTTCTTGAGTCCCGAGGGGGGAGGGAATACCAACCCTCGTAGCTAGGGTTCCCAAAAGAACCTCGGAAAGGGGAAAAATGGGTGTAGAAGATCCTTAAGTGTGGATTTTCGTGTGGGGGGAGAAAGGGTATGAAGGGCTTTAAGAATGACTTTTTTTGTATGGAAAGAAAAAAACTTAAGACCACATAAAGGCCCCTTCAAGTCGAATTTCGGGGGGGGGGGTAGTCTTAAAGGCTATAAGAAAGGGGGCCTAAGGGGGCCCTTAGGGGGATTTAAAATACGGGGAGAAAAAGGATCTTTGAGGTGAAACCTTTTTGGGAGGGGGGAAAGGGGGCTTATAGAGCCCTCCCCCTTAGAAGCTTTGGAAGCTTCTAGAGAGCACGTGGAGGGGGGGGGGTTTCATATTCCCACGTGGAGGGGAAAGGACGTTTCGTGGTGAACTGGCAAGATGGATGGCAGCTGAACGGCGGCTGTTGACTGGCGGCGTTGACATACTTTCCCCCCCTTGACGACTGTACTCCCTCACGGCAGCAACCAGTGCCTCTGTCCTCCTCTACCTCTCAACAGCAGCATCAGGCTTTCTCACTCCACGGGAGCCTTCTTATGGCAGCAGCCACGCTCTCAATCTCACTCTCCCTCACGAGTTTTTACCCAGCATGCCCCCCTCATCAAGCACACCTTCAATTTTTATGGCTGAGGGGAGGGAGATCCTCCCTCCCCTGCGTGGAATCACGCATGAGCCTCCTCCCTCCAGAGCATCCAACAAGGATGCTTAGTCATCCACCATTCCCTCCCTCTCCCCCAGCATGACAGTCAGCTGGGGGAAGGAGAATAGTAAAAACAATTTGCTATTATCCTACTAAATTATCCAAATCCAATATTATTATTATCCCCATGACTATATAAGAGGGTTCACGTGCTAGGGATATTGATGGTTGAGAGTGCTTTCATCTATCCAAGTGGCATTCCTCTTTGGGATAATCTTTCCACTTGACGAGGCATTCTCTCAAGGTTTCAAATCTCAGTTGTCTCTCCCTAACATCTAATATCCTGTCAGACCTTAGTTCAAGGACTCCTTGACTAGGCATTACCACTTGTTGGTCATCAAGTACATGGTTAGGATTAGGAACATACTTCTTCAATAGGCTGATATGGAATACATTATGAACTTTTAGATACTCAGGGAGTTGCAATCTATAAGCATTAGGTCCTAGGCACTTGAGGATCTTGTATGGTCCACAATACCTTGCACTTAGCTTCTTGCAATCTCATAAGGATAGGGAACTCTTCTTAGGGCGTACACAAATGAAGACCATGTCTCCTTCTTCGAAGAATCTATCTTGATGCTGCAAATCCATGTAGGCCTTTTGTCTATCCTTGGCGGCTTGGATGTCCTGTCTTATTGACTTTATTTGGTCATCCATCTCTTCCAACATCTACCTTGAAGCTTCAACCCTCAAGGTTGGATTTGAAAAGTTTAGGGAACTTCGACAGTCATGACCATACAATGCTTGGAAAGGGGTCATCTGAATGCTTTGTTGGAAAGAAGCATTGTAGGAAAATTCAACCAAAGGCAAGTATTGAATCCACCTTTTTGGCTCATGACAGCAGTATGCCCTAAGCATGTTCTCGATGACTTGATTGACTCGCTCTGTTTGGCCATCCGTTTGAGGATGGTAAGCTGTGCTAAAACAGAGTTGAGTCCCAATGGCTTCAAAGATGGCTCTGTAGAAGTGTGATGTGAAGAGAGAATCACGATCAATAACGATTCTTCTTGGTAGCCCATGTAGCTTGAATATCTCCTTGATAAACAATCTTGCAATGTCCGAGGCTTTATAGTTTGTCTTAACTGGAATAAGTTGTGCAACCTTAGTCAGCATGTCAATCACAACCATGATGGAGTTGTATCCTCCCTGGACTTGGGGTAGGCCAACAACAAAATCCATACTGATGAATTCCCATTTCATTTGGGGAATGTCAAGCGGTTGCAGCTTGCCTGGCATCTTGACATGTTCGGCTTTGATACGTTGACATGACAAACACTCGGTGACATATTTGAGAACGTCACCTTTAAGCCTCTCCCAATGGTAGCTCTTCCTAACTGCATTGAGAGTCTTGGCATAGCCAGGATGTACTGAGAAAGGGGAATCTCTTAAGTGACTTGCTTGCCGGTATGCATAGCCTCGTTCTATAGTAGACAAGTCCCACAATATCTTCTGCTTAAGTGACTGGCTTGCCGGTATGCATAGCCTCGTTCTATAGTAGACAAGTCCACTATGGACAGAGAATTCATGATACTTAGCCTGCAACTTTTGGTTCTGATCCTTGATAGAGATCTCCCTTAGCATTGCTTGGTAGGCTGGATCATGTCATGCATCGTCTCTAGCTAACTCAAGTATTGGATTGTTCGGCATAGATACTTTTGTAGCTAGAGATCTAGATGTTGATGGATTTTGCAAGATTAGGGAATTAAGGAATGCCTTGCGACTGAGTGCATCGGCAACTACATTCTCTTTTCCTGGTTGATACTTGATTTCAAAGTCATACTCCTCCAGCACTTCAATCCACTAACGTTGCCTCATGTTGAGCTCATTCTGGGTAAAGATCCATTTGAGACTCTTATGGTCAGTTACTAGAGTAAACTTGTTACCGAACAGGTAGTGTCTCCAAAGCTTTAGAGCATGGATGACAACTAGCAATTCCAGATCATGGGTAGCATAATTCTTCTCATGAATCTTAAGTTTCCTTGAAGAGCAAGCTACCGGGTGACCTTCTTGCATGAGCACACATCCTAAGGCAAGTGTGCTAGCATCAGTTACTACCTCAAACTCCTTATTGAGGTCTAGAAGTTTTAGGATAGATGTTGATACCAAACTTTGCTTCTCAATCTGTCAAAGCTAGTTTGTTCGGGAGTTGACCATGCAATGGATGTTTTCTTCTTGAGTAAGTCCATCAAAGGTGCTGCAATCAAAGCATAGTTTTTTATGAAGACCCTATACCATCCTGTCAATCCCAGAAAGCTGCGTATTTCTTTGGCAGATGTTGGTATTGGCCATGCTAGCATATCTTTGACCTTGGTTGGGTCCACTAAGATTCCTTCAGCTGATATGATGAAGCCCAGATATTCAATCTCACGTTTGAAGAATGCACACTTCTTCATCTTAGCATACAACTTACGTGACCTCATCATCTCAAGGACAATCCAAAGTTGGGGTTCATGATCTTCTTCTTGTTTAGAATAGACTAAAGTGTCGTCAAAGAAGACGAGCATGAAGTCATCAAGATATGGCCTGAAAATATATTGCATTAACTTGTTGAAGGTGGCAGGTGCATTTGTAAGCCCGAATGACATAACTAGGAACTCAAAGTGTCCATATCTTGTATTGAAGGCCGTCTTTGGGATATCTTCTTCCTTGATCCTTATCTGATAGTAACCTGACCTGAGATCAATTTTGGAGAAGATCTTTTCCCCCTGAAGACGATCAAGAAGCTCATCTATTCTAGGAATAGGATACTTGTTCTTGATAGTTGATTGATTCAACCCTCTGTAATCAATACATAGTTGAAGTATTCCATCTTTCTTTTTCTGAAACAGTACTGGAGCTCCCCATGGTGAACTGCTAGGACGGATGTAGCCCTGATCTAGCAGTTGCTTGAGTTGTTCCTTCAGCTCAATTGCTTCTGGTATGGACATTCTATAAGGTCTCTTTGCAATTGGCGTAGCTCCTAGTACTAGCTTAATCTCATGATCCACTTCTCTTTGAGGCGGGAGTTCTGTTAACTCTTTAGGAAATACATTTGCATATTCCTTTAGCCAAGAAGGTCCTTCACTAGACCCTTGCTTCTGATCTAACTTGTTAGGCTTAATCAAGTAGACAGGTAATCCTTTTCTGACTCCTTTTATGATCCGAGATGCTTTGGCCAATTGGAGTTTTGGATTTCCAGCCTTACCTTGAGTTGTGACTAATTCCCTTTTAGAGTTTCGAAAGGAAACTTGGCCCTTTCCACAATGAATATGGGCGTCATTAGGCTTAAGCCAATCCATTCCGAGTAGACACTCATGGATACCTAAATTCATGACTCTGAATTTGACCAAAGTCTTCTTTCCTCCCAGAAAGAATTTCACCTTAGCAGTTTGCCTGGTACAAGTAACCTCACAACCATTTGCCAATTCCACAAGCAAGGTAGGTGCTTTTATTGTGGCTATTCCTAATCTTTTTGCACAAGCAGGTGAGATAAAGGAATGTGTACTACCACAGTCAATCAAGGTCTTGAAACTTTTACCTTGATAGTCTGACGTGAATCACTGAGAACTGGTGATTCGGACCTTTCTTGTGTAGAGCGGCATGGACTGTCGCCCTTTCAAATTTTTCTTCCATGGTCGGATCTTCTTCTTCTTCTTCTTCACACATTTGCCTATTGGCAACGCAGGTGGTTCTTCCTCTGCCTCAGGTAGCGGCTCCCTGACCATAGCCCGTTCCTTGGAAAGGTGCTTGGCAATGTCCTCTTCCAAGTTTGGGACATTGCTTCTAGAAGTGACCGGGCTTGTTGCAGTCGAAACAATGGAGGTTTCAGCCATTGCTTTGAGTAGGAACAAAGTTGTTGACATTGTTACTTCTTGCTTTCTTTCTTTTTCCCTGATTCTGACCTTAAAATCTCTTCATTTGAGGCCTGAATGCTCCTCTGTTTGGATCATTGTAAGACCAAGTTTTGTTGCCTCTTGGTCTAGCCTACACCTCCTGAATTATAGGAGCAGCTCGAATGAGAGCGTCCTAAAGATCTGATGGATACATAGATTTGAGACGGGTATTTACTGGGGGATTTAAACCAGCACAAAATTTGGACACCTGCTGTGTCATGTCCATCTATGGCGCATACTTAAGAAGTGAGAAAAATTTAGAATAGTATACGTCAAGAGTGAGTCCTAGCTATTTTAGCTCATAGAACTCATTCATTTTCTGCATGTGATACGCAGGTGGTAAGTATCTTCCCTGCACGGCTTTCTTCAGCTTCTCCTAGGTAACGGATCCTTCCACGATCCCTTGATCCCTACACCATTGCTTCCACCAAAGCTTGGCTTCGTCGGTGAGCTTCACCTTGGCGAGCATAGCCTGATTGGCTGGTGCTGTACCAGCTGCTTCGAAGTAATCCTCCATGGATTCAATCCAAATTTCAGCATTTTCTTGGACGGATCTACCTTCTCCCGTCAAACTGGGGCGGTTGAATCTACTTGAGAAGAAACTTCTTCTCCTGGATTATAGCAGTACTTGATGTAGGAGGTGAACTAGGAACCTGTACCTGGGGTTGTGCCTAGATAAAGGTTTCTTAACGTTATTACACGATAATCCTTATTGATTTATATTACATCTCCAATTCCGCTATCAACTAAGCAATCTAACCACTTAACTTTTTATCAATTCTTATGCACAATCAGACATTGATAAAAAGAAGTCTTACTTGTATTTATATGGGTATAGCCCTTTCAGAATACAACACGTCTTGGGATGATAAGCCAACTGTTTACATTTAGTTTGGGGAGAATAATGTTGTATTACATTTATCTACAGGAACTGTATAATAGTATGGTTTCGGGTCATGGAACTTCAGGAATCGGTAAGTCATTGGAAGTTTAGGGTATCCTTTCCTTTGGAACCCATTCTTCTCATGGCACCCCAACACTTTAATCCTGTTGGCAGGGATTACACGGGTTACTTCCTCATATACATATGAGTTCATCTCAACCCTCCGACCTCGAATATGTAAAGTTGAGTTTACGTGAGCTTCCACAAAAATGAATAGCTTCACGACTTTTAGGTCTTCCAACCACTTGATCGTCTTTAGATTGGTTTGTAGATAAGCAAACCGGTGGGCAACTATATAGTAGATTCCTAAGGCACCCGTCCATCTTCATTTCATGTACAAAGGTGATGGATTATAGATTCTCTCTAGGATGTTCATCATCTCAACCCTTTGTCGATAATCCGGGGAATGCATCGCAGTCATAAACATGACGCGGAACACTAAGAACTTGTTCCACACTTCGTAATTCTACAAGACAACACTAAAAGTAAGGAAATGTTTGGACAACAACATTTGCTTTACTTTACTTTATTAATATTTTATATAACAATTCCTTGTTGGTTGGCTCTGATACCAACTGTA